>NC_084565.2:39647500-39695000 GCF_033978685.3 Nerophis lumbriciformis
CCTACCAAGTATTCATTAAGTACCACCATAATGATTATAATACAGTAGTGTAGTAGACCTAAGTATTCATTAAGTACCACCATAATGACAACATTAAAATACAGTAGTGTAGTACGTGTCCTACGTGGTCATCCTCCCCCTGAGGGCCGCCTACCAAGTATTCATTAAGTACCACCATAATGATAATAATACAGTAGTGTAGTAGACCTAAGTATTCATTAAGTACCACCATAATGACAACATTAAAATACAGTAGTGTAGTAGACCTAAGTATTCATTAAGTACCACCATAATAACAACATTAGAATACAGTAGTGTAGTAGACCTAAGTATTCATTAAGTACCACCATAATGACAACATTAAATACAGTAGTGTAGTAGACCTAAGTATTCATTAAGTACCACCATAATGATGATAATACAGTAGTGTAGTAGACCTAAGTATTCATTAAGTACCACCATAATGACAACATTAAAATACAGTAGTGTAGTAGACCTAAGTATTCATTAAGTACCACCATAATGACAACTTTAAATACAGTAGTGTAGTAGACCTAAGTATTCATTAAGTACCACCATAATGACAACATTAAATACAGTAGTGTAGTAGACCTAAGTATTCATTAAGTACCACCATAATGACATCATTAAATACAGTAGTGTAGTAGACCTAAGTATTCATTAAGTACCACCATAATGATAATAATACAGTAGTGTAGTAGACCTAAGTATTCATTAAGTACCACCATAATGACAACATTAAAATACAGTAATGTAGTAGACCTAAGTATTCATTAAGTACCACCATAATGACAACATTAAAATACAGTAGTGTAGTAGACCTAAGTATTCATTAAGTACCACCATAATGACAACATTAAATACAGTAGTGTAGTAGACCTAAGTATTCATTAAGTACCACCATAATGATGATAATACAGTAGTGTAGTAGACCTAAGTATTCATTAAGTACCACCATAATGACAACATTAAAATACAGTAGTGTAGTAGACCTAAGTATTTATTAAGTACCACCATAATGACAACATTAAAATGCAGTAGTGTAGTAGACCTAAGTATTCATTAAGTACCACCATAATGACAACATTAAATACAGTAGTGTAGTAGACCTAAGTATTCATTAAGTACCACCATAATGACAACATTAAATACAGTAGTGTAGTAGACCTAAGTATTCATTAAGTACCACCATAATAAACAACATTAAATACAGTAGTGTAGTAGACCTAAGTATTCATTAAGTACCACCATAATGACAACATTAAATACAGTAGTGTAGTAGACCTAAGTATTCATTAAGTACCACCATAATGACAACATTAAATACAGTAGTGTAGTAGACCTAAGTATTCATTAAGTACCCCCATAATGACAACATTAAATACAGTAGCGTAGTAGACCTAAGTATTCATTAAGTACCACCATAATGACAACATTAAATACAGTAGTGTAGTAGACCTAAGTATTCATTAAGTACCACCATAATGATAATAATACAGTAGTGTAGTAGACCTAAGTATTCATTAAGTACCACCATAATGACAACATTAAATACAGTAGTGTAGTAGACCTAAGTATTCATTAAGTACCACCATAATGACAACATTAAATACAGTAGTGTAGTAGACCTAAGTATTCATTAAGTACCACCATAATGACAACATTAAATACAGTAGTGTAGTAGACCTAAGTATTCATTAAGTACCCCCATAATGACAACATTAAATACAGTAGTGTAGTAGACCTAAGTATTCATTAAGTACCACCATAATGACAACATTAAATACAGTAGTGTAGTAGACCTAAGTATTCATTAAGTACCCCCATAATGACAACATTAAATACAGTAGCGTAGTAGACCTAAGTATTCATTAAGTACCACCATAATGACAACATTAAATACAGTAGTGTAGTAGACCTAAGTATTCATTAAGTACCCCCATAATGACAACATTAAATACAGTAGTGTAGTAGACCTAAGTATTCATTAAGTACCACCATAATGACAACATTAAATACAGTAGTGTAGTAGACCTAAGTATTCATTAAGTACCCCCATAATGACAACATTAAATACAGTAGCGTAGTAGACCTAAGTATTCATTAAGTACCACCATAATGACAACATTAAATACAGTAGTGTAGTAGACCTAAGTATTCATTAAGTACCACCATAATGATAATAATACAGTAGTGTAGTAGACCTAAGTATTCATTAAGTACCACCATAATGACAACATTAAATACAGTAGTGTAGTAGACCTAAGTATTCATTAAGTACCACCATAATGACAACATTAAATACAGTAGTGTAGTAGACCTAAGTATTCATTAAGTACCACCATAATGACAACATTAAATACAGTAGTGTAGTAGACCTAAGTATTCATTAAGTACCACCATAATGATAATAATACAGTAGTGTAGTAGACCTAAGTATTCATTAAGTACCACCATAATGACAACATTAAATACAGTAGTGTAGTAGACCTAAGTATTTATTAAAACAAGTTACTGTAACATTACACACAGTTTGAACAGTAACACTGTGTTTGAATAATAAATAAAGGGATTCTTTGGCGTCCAGCTGGTCTAATCGGTTCTTTTCTCGGCTAAAAGTCGCAGAAAATGTTTTTTTTACCAAGTTTGTGCTGGAAACTGTTTTAGGAAATGTCAAGCGATGTTTGTGCTAAGATGAATTAGCACAGCGCTAACAGTCAATTTGTACGTTTAGGAGCCTTTTTTTTTTTGCTAAACTTCTTTTGTACTCGTGATACTTGACTATTACTTTTTGTTGTAAATGTGGCCACTAGCCTTGCATAATCCCAATTCTGTCCTTTCGATGTAAATATGATACAACGGGAAACGACTCGGGGGAATGCTAAATGCCAAAAGTATTTGGCCACCCATCCAAATGATCAGAATCAGGGTGTCCTAATCAATAAATGTACATAAATCACTTGGGCGGGTGTATAAAATCAAGCACTTAGGCATGGAGACTGTTACTACAAACATTTGTGAAAGAATGGGCCGCTTTCAGTGATTTCCAGCGTGGAACTGTCATAGGATGCCACCTGTGCAACAAATTCTGATGGACGAAGTCTGGGTTTGGAGGTTGCCAGGAGAACGCTGCATTTCGGACTGCATTGTGCCGAGTGTGGAATTATGGTGTTTTTCAGGAGTTATTTCCAGTGAAAGGAACTTTGAATGCTCCAGGATACCAAAACATTTTTGGACAATTACATGCTCCCAACTTTGTGGGAACAGTTTTGAGCGAGGCCCCTTCCTCTTCCAACATGACTGTGCACCAGTGCACAAAGCAAGGTAAAGACATGGATGACAGAGTCTGGTGTGAATGAACTTGACTGGCCTGCACAGAGTCTTGACACCTTTGGGATGAATCAGAACCATACTTGCCAACCCTCCCGGATTTTCCGGGAGACTCCCGAAATTCAGATTCTCTCCCGAAAACCTCCCGGGACAAATTTTCTCCCGAAAATCTCCCGAAATTCAGGCGGAGCTGGAGGTCGCGCCCCCCTCCAGCTCCATGCGGACCTAAGTGACGTGTTTTCCTCTACCGTAAAGCAGTTCGTCTGCCGTAAACAGCAATGTTGTGACACTCTTAAACGGGACAATACTGCCATCTAGTGCATTTGATGAAGGCACTTTTGTGCGTGCCACACAGCAATGCATCATCAGTTCGAAAAATAGTGACAGAGAATAGAACAAGGATGGACAATTCAACCCCTTAACTCAACAATGAGTAGATGAGTGTTATGTGTGTATATGTGTAAATAAATGAACACTGAAATTCAAGTATTTCTCTTATTTATATATATAAAAAAGTGAGACGCACAGCTCACTTTCAAGACGACGGAGGGTATGTACGCCAACAGAAGATTATATTCCGGCCCGGCATGGCAGGTTGTGCCGGCTTATGAAGGCAGCTCGCATATTGTTTCTTTTTTGTGATGTAAAAGGGCTACATAAAAAAATCTAATTCAACAAAAAAAAAAACGGAATATCGCATCATATCCCGCAGTGTGTATAGGAACGGGAATTGATAAGATCCAATTCCACTTTTGATTCTGTTTAACGATTCCGTTCAGTTATCGATTTTTATTTGAAAAGAAAGAGGGAAAAACAGGTGGACCGGCCTCAATTTTGTTTAGGTTTTTAAGGTAACATGACCTTACAAAGCCAACAGTTAGGTCACATATGTAGCAAAGAAGAAAATTGTACTTTTTGGAAAACAAATGTAATAAATAAATATCCTTCTGTAAAATTGAACAAAAAAAATGATGTGAAAATTTGCACAGGAACGTAACATTTAGTAACGTGTGATATTAACTTATTACGCGCAAAGTGAGCTGTGTCAATATACACACATATACACACATAACTATATATATATATATATATACACATGTACAGTATATATATATATATATATATATATATATATATATATATATATATATATATATATATATAATATAGCTAGAATTCACTGTAAGTCAAGTATTTCTTATATATATATATATACATACATAAAATACTTGACTTGGTGAATTCTAGCTGTAAATATACTCTTCCCCTCTTAACCACTGCCCCCCACCCCGCCCCCCACCCCCTCACCCCCCACCTCCCGAAATCGGAGGTCTCAAGGTTGGCAAGTATGATCAGAACGGACAACTGAGAGCCAGGCCTTCTCCACCAACACCAATGCGCTTTTGGAAGAATGGTGGAAAATTGCTATAAATGCACTCCGCAACCTGGTGGACAGCCTTCCCAGAAGAGTTGAAGCTGTAATAGCTGCAAAAGGTCGTATTGAACCCTATGGGTTAGGAATGGGATGGCACTTCAAGTCATACTTGCCAACCTTGAGACCTCCAATTTCGGGGGGTGGGGGCGTGGTTGGGGCGGGGGCGTGGTTGGGGGCGTGGTTAAGAGGGGAGGAGTATAGTTACAGCTAGAATTCACCAAGTCAAGTATTTCATATATATATATATATATATATATATATATATATATATATATATATATATATATATATATATATATATATATATATCTCTCCCCGCCAGGGCCGGCCCGTGGCATAGGCCGTATAGGCAAATGCTAAGGGCGCCGTCCATCAGGGGGCGCCACGCCAGTGCCACAAATGTTGGAGGAAAAAAAAAAAAAAAAAAAAAAAAAGTTGGTACTATTTTTTCTAAATATAAAAAATAATCCCACGTTAATTAAAATGCAAAGTAAAGCCTATTTAATAGAAATATTATTTGTTACAACATTACGCCCCCCCCCCCCCCTCCCCCCTTCCCCCCGCACGGTGCGCCCCCTCCCTTCCCGTATCATGACTCTTTTTGGACGTTACCACATCAAAAAATCAACACAAGATGTCAAAACGGCCAAAACTGTCAGGTGCCCAGGGAAGAAAAAAGAGAAAAGAAGAGGAGGAGAAACGAGAAAAGACAGAGGTAGCAGGTAGGTAACGTTAGCCTACATGAAATTATTTGTCTGTTACAGAATGTGATAGTAACCTGGCTTTTTAGCATTAAGCTAATGCTACATGATTCGGCAATTGCTAATCAATAAATAGCTAGTACTGTTTTAACGTCGGGTTAATATTGTGGAGGGGGCTAAATTGTTATGGAAAATAATAATGTAACGTTAGGTAATTACAGTACTCCCACCTTACATTCCTCAGGGACATTTGTATTAGATCTTTTAAGCAGGTGTTTTTGTTTACACTGTTATTGCCTTCTGGTTAGCTAATGTTTGCCCTGCAGGTAATAGTCACTTTTCCACCCCTTTATATATTAGGGTTAGTTGTAAGTAAAAAAAAAAGGTCAAAGACAAAGCTATTCGGTTTCTTGTGAGTATATACACTTCACTGCCGATGTGGGGGGGTGCCACCTAAAATCTTGCCTAGGGCGCCAGATTGGTTAGGGCCGGGCCTGCTCCCCGCGACCCCGAAGGGAATAAGCGGTAGAAAATGGATGGATGATGGATGGATATATATATATATATATATATATATATATATGTATATATATATAAGAAATAATTGACTTTCAGTTAATTCTAGCTATATATATATATATATATATATATATATATATATATATATATATATATATATATATATATAAAATAAATACTTGAATTTCAGTGTTCATTTATTTACACATATACACACACATAACACTCATCTACTCATTGTTGAGTTAAGGGTTGAATTGTCCATCCTTGTTCTATTCTCTGTCACTATCTTTCTAACCATGCTGAACACCCTCTCTGATGATGCATTGCTGTGTGGCACGCACAATAGTGCTTTCATCAAATGCACTAGATGGCAGTATTGTCCTGTTTAAGAGTGTCACAACATTGCTGTTTACGGCAGACGGACTGCTTTACTGTCGACGTTCTTTATATTGTGGGAAAGCGGACTCAGGTCCGCATGGAGCTGGAGGGGGCGTGGCCTCCAGCTCCGTCTGAATTTCGGGAGAAAATTTGTCCCGGGAGGTTTTCGGGAGAGGCGCTGAATTTCGGGAGTCTCCCGGAAAATCCGGGAGGGTTGGCAAGTATGCTTCAAGTTCATACGTGAGTCAAGGCAGGTGGCCAAATACTTTTGTCAATATAGTGCATGTATGTTTCTAACCCTCGCACTTGTGCATCTAACACCTATTTCACCGCTTTATTCCACCAATAAAGGTATTATTTTGTGCACTTTTTGTCGTCAAGCGGTGACCTTTCACTGCGAAAGTGACAAATCTATTTCAAGCTCAGGGCTTGTCACTCGCACATCTCTTTTTGAGTCACGTGACCCCGCGTTGTGGTTTCTATTTTCCTCCTATTTCTGCACCGCTTCCTGTCCGCCGCACGAGAACGGCAAGGCCCTTGTGAACGTGCGCTTCCTGCACGGGACATTATTAGGCTCAATGCCAGGGGATTCGCACGGGCGCCACACCGCAGTTTACTGGAATGCGCTCTCAGGTAGGTCCCAGTGGTCCGGTTCAACGAGCCGGTTCCTTTTCTTCGGCACTTCCTCATTTGAGCCTCGAGTTCCGACAGTCCCCGCACGCAAATTATGAGAGAAAACTAACAAAGATGAGGAGAACCAAGCTCAATTCTGCGTATTTACCAACAGCTGGATGTGTGAAATACACTTTTATATCCGGCATAGCGGGCGGTGGGGGGTGTGCCTCGTCTCTGCTCAAATGAGGAAGTGAGAATAAAAGACCGGACTTGTGAAAGATGAACTAAAAACCAGCATTAAAACGCCACATTTGTTTAAGAGCAGATGCAAAAATCTTGAGGTCTTCGCTATAGCCGGGCAGGATGCAGTGCGCTCAGGCCTGGTGCCACGGAAACATCACCCGGTCCAAGACGGAGGATCTCCTCTCCAAGGCGGGCAGAGACGGAAGCTTCCTCATTCGTGACAGCGAGTCCATACAAGGAGCGTTTGCCTTGTGCGTTCTGTAAGTACTTGCAACGAACCTCCACGCCGAGGGCTCGAACCCGGGTGAATAACGCGCATTGTCGCCGTGTCAAACCGCAGATTCCAGAAATGCGTGTACACGTACAGGATCTTGCCCAACGAGGACAAGAAGCTCTCAGTCCAGGTGGGTTGGAGTGTTGCGGTTGTCCATCAAGGTATGTGCGGACTTGTGAGTCGGGGGTTGACGACCAAGGCGGACTAGTAGGGGAGACTCCTTGGTGTTCTTCGGACGAGAGATCGCGGACAGACTAGATCGTACCAGACAGAAGTGAAACTGGAGACTGTTTACAGACAGGCTAGAACAATGGCCGGAGCTAAACTAATGAGACCAGGTGAAACCATACGTGCCAACCCTCCCGAATATTCCGGGAGACTCCCGAATTTTAGTACCTCTCTCGAAAATCTCCCGGGACAATCATTCTCCCGATTTCCGGCCGGACCCTCCAGGTCCGTGCTGACCTGAGTGAGGACAGCCTGTCGTCACGTCCGCTTGGCCAACCAAAAAGTAACCACAGAAGACTATACCGTATAGTCTTCTGTGGTTACTTTCCGGTTGTGCGTTCTGTAAGTACTTGCAACAAACCTCCACGCCGAGGGCTCGAACCTCGGGGAAATAACGCGCATTGTCGCCGTGTCAAACCGCAGATTCCAGAAATGCGTGTACACGTACAGGATCTTGCCCAACGAGGACAAGAAGCTCTCAGTCCAGGTGGGTTGGAGGTGTTGCAGTTGTCCATCAAGGTATGTGCGGACTTGTGAGTCGGGGGTTGACGACCAAGGCGGACTAGTAGGGGAGACTCCCCGGTGTTCTTCGGACGAGAGATCGCGGACAGACTAGATCGTACCAGACAGAAGTGAAACTGGAGACTGTTTATAGACAGGGTAGGACAATGGCGGGAGTTAAACTAATGAGACCAGGTGAAACCATACGTGCCAACCCTCCCGAATATTCCGGGAGACTCCCGAATTTCAGTACCTCTCCCGAAAATCTCCCTTGGACAATCATTCTCCCGATTTCCGGCCGGACCTGAGTGAGGACAGCCTGTCGTCACGTCCGCTTGGCCAACCAAAAAGTAACCACAGAACACTATACTGTATAGTCTTCTGTGGTTACTTTTCGGTTGGCCATCGGTTTACGTTGTATTGCGCACCCTGACGGCAAGTGTGGGAGTCGGTTCGGAAGTATGAACTTAAGTAAAGAGACGTAACTTCGTCACCTCGATTGGTTATTGACTCCAACCCAGAATGTTACACTGCCCATACCTACGCTCCTTCAAAGGCTGTGCTACTGGCTGCAAAGCATTGCACTTTCAAATACAACAATGAGTAGATGAGTGTTATGTGTGTATATGTGTAAATAAATGAACACTGAAATTCAAGTATTTATTTTATTTATATGTATATATATATATATATGGGGCTTCACGGTGGCAGAGGGGTTAGTGCATCTGCCTCACAATACGAAGGTCCTGAGTAGTCATGGGTTCGATCTTTCTGTGTGGAGTTTGCATGTTCTCCCCGTGACTGCGTGGGTTCCCTCCGGGTACTCCGGCTTCCTCCCACCTCCAAAGACATGCACCTGGGGATAGGTTGATTGGCAACACTAAATTGGCCCTAGTGTGTGGATGTGAGTGTGAATGTTGTCTGTCTATCTGTGTTGGCCCTGCGATGAGGTGGCGACTTGTCCAGGGTGTACCCCGCCTTCCGCCCGATTGTAGCTGAGATAGGCTCCAGCGCCCCCCGCGACCCCAAAGGGAATAAGCGGTAGAAAATGGATGGATGGATATATATATATATATATATATATATATATATATATATATATATAATAAAATACATATATATATATTGTTGCGTTTTGGACCAGTTGTTCCTCCCAGGGAATTCAAGTCACAAGTCGCTCCCAAGCTCTTTACGACACTTAAAAGCTGAGTTGAAAAACCACCAGAGACATAATAGGTATTTTGTAATATATTTGCAAAGCTTTGCATATATACATTGACAGAGACAGCATAGAACATTCGGATCGCCCCGCTAAGATGGTCTGGCCCCCCTCGACCAAAACCCCTCTCCTCTTAAGTCTCTCTTCCTCCCCCCCCTGGCAGTCATGTCTCTCTAGCCAAAACAAATGCTTAATATCGCTCTCTCTAACATTCCTCACTTCAAGGTTAAGCACACAGTTTTGCAGACAACCAAAAGACCACATTTGGAAGAAAAACACTAGCTGTTTTGTAATATGACAATGAAATAAAAAGAAGTAACACTTAAATTTGGATATATGTAAATATCTGCCTCCGACAATATATAGCTAGAATTAACTGAAAGTCAAGTATTTACTGTATATATGTGTATATATATATATATATATATAAGAAATACTTGAATTTCAGTGAATTCTAGCTATAAATGTACTCCTCCCCCCTTAACCCAGCCCCCGGCCCCCAAATCTCCCGAATTTGGAGGTCTTAAGGTTGACAAGTATGCAGATGGCGCGGACAGACTAGATCGTACCAGACAGAAGTGAAACTGGAGGCTGTTTACAGACAGGCTAGAACAATGGCGGGAGCTAAACTAATGAGACCAGGTGAAACTGAAGACCAAAACCTGGAGGAAGACGAGCAGACAGTCAGGAAATAATGTAGTCATTGGGAAAATGGTAAAAAAAAAAAAAATTGGACTGTGCAATGAGTTGGGGAAGAGTTCCGCCTCAGTTATTCAGGTATCTCGAGGTCTCCCTCCGGAGGAGGACCATCCTGACTTGGACTGGAAGCTAACTTTATTGTCATTGCACTTAAAAAGTACAACGGAATTTGTTTTCAGTACAACCGTCTGAAATCATCCCATCCATCCATCCATTTTTTTCCGCTTATCCAAAGTCTGGTGGCGGGGCAGCAGCCTAAGCAGGGAAGCCCAGACTTCCCTCTCCCCAGCCTCTTCGTCCAGCTCTTCCCGGGGGGTCCCGAGGCGTTCCCAGGCCAGCCGGGAGTCATAGTCTTCCCAACGTGTCCTGGGTCTTCCCCGTGGCCTCCTACCGGTCGGACGTGCCCTAAACACCTCCCTAGGGAGGCGTTCGGGTGGCATCCTGACCAGATGCCCGAACCACCTCATCTGGCTCCTCTCCATGTGGAGGAGCAGCGGCTTTACTTTGAGCTCCCCCCGGATGACAGAGCTTCTCATCCTATCTCTAAGGGAGAGCCCCGCCACCCGGCGGAGGAAACTCATTTCGGCCGCTTGTACCCGTGATCTTGTCCTTTTTGGTCCTAACCCATAGCTCATGACCATAAGTGAGGATGGGAACGTAGATCGACCGGTAAATTGAGAGCTTTACCTTCCGGCTCAGCTCCTTCTTCACCACAACGGATCGATACAGCGTCCGCATTACTGAAGACGCCGCACCGATCCACCTGTCGATCTCACGATCCACTCTTCCCTCACTCGTGAACAAGACTCCAAGGTACTTGAACTCCTCCACTCGGGGCAGGGTCTCCTCCGCAACCCCTTTTCCGTATGTCCGAAATCAGACATACGGTATAAATGGGTAGACAGAACAGGAAGAGGCGCATTCCAATAGGTTTGTCTATTCTAGTTGTCCCTTCTGGTCCTCAATTGTGTCATAATATAGCTTTGCATATTCATCGAGGTGTTATCCAGTTTGCGATTTAGTTCAGAAATCGCTACAGTCTTAGTGCCCACAGCCCTGCCCATCCCATCAATCATTTGTAGGGTACCTTGAACGACTGCAAGCATCTTCCGAATTTCTCGATACACCAAAGCAACGCTTACCCCAATCAGCAGATGTCCTGTTTTCACGATTCCGAATCGTGACAACTTGACTGGAAGAATCGCCAGGTACACGGCCCTCCACTTCTCCCAGGAGTCCATCGTGTATCCAGCGACTAACGTTCCGTCAGGACAGACAAGTTCCCCCCGACCCGAGCTTCTCGTCAATTGCGTTGAGAGGCAAGTTGATCAATTCCGTTGTTTAGATTTCGGAGAGCAGTGCAAAAAAGGGTCCAAGAGAGTTAAGAAGCAAAAGCAGGAGAGATAAGGGAGAGAGAGGGAAAGCATCCGCTTTTGTTGAGAACCAGAGAGAGAGAGAAACAAATTAGTCGTTTTCCGACTGTAGGGACTTTTTGGAGTTCCTATAACCTTTTTAATCCCCTGGCCGTTTTTCGGCGTGTTCCGACATACAGGAACTAGGGACTGAACTCAGATCCTATAACCATTTTAGCTCCTGCTCTGAGGCAGGGTCTAAACTGAGTCCCATAGGAACTAAAATACGTAGGTTTTTGGTGATTGGTTGAACTGACAAGACTTGCCGGATATGCCATTATTCAAAAGTCCCACAGAGTTGTTTACGAGATCGCAACAGCAACAGGAAAAATGGACACAGCCACCAATAAAAGGACCAACGAGGAGCTCTCCACAGAGGAGATTCAGCGGGTAGGGTAGCTTCCGAGGTCTCCATTCTTGCTTGTGTTGTTTCTCTGTTCACTTTTGGCGGGAGGGTTGTTGGTAGTTTGGCAGTGGTGGGTGAGGCGCTAAAGTAATACGTCACGGGTCGCAGGCGGATATGCGTAACACATGTATCTTACCAAGGTCCCCAGCATCCCCAGCCATGTGTGAACGTGAAAAGGAAAAGTCCCTATGGAGAAGGGTAGTTCCTATAACTAAACTCGAGTGTGGTAGTTCTTCCCGAGAACTAGTATATGCGAATCCGGCTATTGATGGATGGATTGGTGCAGTATGTCACTGTCGTCGTTACACCTAAGTCTCAGGACAACCACAGTCAGTCAGCATGGGCCCCCACCACTCCTCCTTCCGGCTCTGAGTACAGGGGCCCGGCAGGGCTGTGTCCTCAGCCCTTTCCTGTCCTCAGTGTACGCCCATGACTGCATAGCACCAATGCCATCATTACAATTTGCAGAGGTGGAGAAGAGACGGCATACTAGTAAGGAGGTTCACAGGCTGGCGGAGGGGTGCACGACAACTTGTTCCTGAAGACCAAGGAGACGGTCGATGATCAATGATAGTAGGCAATATTTGGACACAATGAGTAAAGAGATTAGGAGGAGCTTTAACAATCAATTTCATCTACATTTCGGGCCGATACCAGACTTGCCGACACACGTAACATAACGGAGACATGAAAGACTTGGATGCCGGTTCACAACTTACTGTATTAGGGCAGAGCAGAACAGGGGGTTGTCCGACTTGACTGAAGTCTACCCAAATCTGGACTTTAGGCAGTGGTTATGTATAAGTCTTGACCATATATAGTATATAGTCCCTTTGGGACTTCTTCAGTATTTGCTGTATCCTCAGCAAATACTATCGTTGAAAAGAAATAAATATATCCCTCAGCTACAAGAGGTAGGCAGGGAAGGTGTTGAGAGGGTCAAAAAAAGACCTGACTTGGGGGTAGAATACAAACTGCCTGGTTTAAAAGGCAGACCAGCGACTGTACTGCTTGTACTTCCTACCAATCCTGTCCTAAGTTACCCGACGAGACATGGGGCCGGTTCTTACGGTTCAATAAATACAAGTAGGCAGGAGCTGAAACTGAACCTCAACATGTTTTGGACACAAGCTCACAATTTGTTAACCAGAGTGTCTATGGAGGTTCTCATTCATCCAGGTCCTTTCATTCTCAGGACTTTCATTCCATCGCAACTGGACTGTTTGGTTTGTCTTATCTCATCCGAGTAGACTTCATCAGTTCATGATCATAGACTTAGTTTGGTCTGAGCTAGTCTTAGACCTAGATTGGTCCGATCTAGTTTGAGACTCAGATTGGTCAGATCTCTCCGACCTGTATGGCTCTCTTCCCAGCTCTCCAGAAACACCAAAATCAGAATCGTCAATACAAATGTAAAATCGGTCCTTCTTTATGGCTGTGAAACCTGGAAAACCACCAAATCAACCATCAATAAACTACAAGTGTTTATTAACAACTGTCTCAGGATTTGGTGGCCCAACAAGATATCGAATGTAGACCTGTGGAGATGCATGAACCAAGAGCAAATTCAAAAAGAAATCAAAAGCAGAAAGTGGGGATGGATCGGCCATACACTTAGGAAGGATCCGAGAAACCTAGCAAGACAAGCCCTGGACTATAACCCTCAAGGCAAGAGGAAGCCAGGGAGACCAAAATTCAACTGGAGGCGGTCCACTCTTGATGAACTGACCAAGGTGGGGATCTCTTGGCAAGAAGCGAAGACCATCGTGCAGAAGAGAGTGAGGTGGAGATCGAGTCTTTGACTTAGATTGGTCAGCTCTATCCTAAGACTTAGATCAGATCTAGTCTTCCCTGACCCCTCCATGAACCAAGAGCAAATTCAAAATGAAATCAAAAGCAGAAAGTGGGGATGGATCGGCCATACACTTGGGAAGGATCCGAGAAACCTACCAAGACAAGCCCTGGACTATAACCCTCAAGGCAAGAGGAAGCCAGGGAGACCAAAATTCAACTGGAGGCGGTCCACTCTTGATGAACTGACCAAGGTGGGGATCTCTTGGCAAGAAGCGAAGACCATCGCGCAGAAGAGAGTGAGGTGGAGATCGAGTCTTTGACTTAGATTGGTCAGCTCTATCCTAAGCCTTAGATCAGATCTAGTCTTCCCTGACCCCTCCATGAACCAAGAGCAAATTCAAAATGAAATCAAAAGCAGAAAGTGGGGATGGATCGGTCATACACTTAGGAAGGATCCGAGAAACCTAGCAAGACAAGCCCTGGACTATAACCCTCAAGGCAAGAGGAAGCCAGGGAGACCAAAATTCAACTGGAGGCGGTCCACTCTTGATGAACTGA
Source organism: Nerophis lumbriciformis (assembly GCF_033978685.3). Lineage (NCBI taxonomy): Eukaryota > Metazoa > Chordata > Actinopteri > Syngnathiformes > Syngnathidae > Nerophis > Nerophis lumbriciformis. The sequence continues at coordinate 39,661,837 of NC_084565.2, forward strand.
CCAAGGTGGGGATCTCCTGGCAAGAAGCGAAGACCATCGCGCAGAAGAGAGTGAGGTGGAGATCGAGTCTTTGACTTAGATTGGTCAGCTCTATCCTAAGCCTTAGATCAGATCTAGTCTTTCCTGACCCCTCCATGAACCAAGAGCAAATTCAAAATGAAATCAAAAGCAGAAAGTGGGGATGGATCGGCCATACACTTAGGAAGGATCCGAGAAACCTAGCAAGACAAGCCCTGGACTATAACCCTCAAGGCAAGAGGAAGCCAGGGAGACCAAAATTCAACTGGAGGCGGTCCACTCTTGATGAACTGACCAAGGTGGGGATCTCCTGGCAAGAAGCGAAGACCATCGCGCAGAAGAGAGTGAGGTGGAGATCGAGTCTTTGACTTAGATTGGTCAGCTCTATCCTAAGCCTTAGATCAGATCTAGTCTTTCCTGACCCCTCCATGAACCAAGAGCAAATTCAAAATGAAATCAAAAGCAGAAAGTGGGGATGGATCGGCCATACACTTAGGAAGGATCCGAGAAACCTAGCAAGACAAGCCCTGGACTATAACCCTCAAGGCAAGAGGAAGCCAGGGAGACCAAAATTCAACTGGAGGCGGTCCACTCTTGATGAACTGACCACGGTGGGGATCTCCTGGCAAGAAGCGAAGACCATCGCGCAGAAGAGAGTGAGGTGGAGATCGAGTCTTTGACTTAGATTGGTCAGCTCTATCCTAAGACTTAGATCAGATCTAGTCTTTCCTGACCCCTCCATGAACCAAGAGCAAATTCAAAATGAAATCAAAAGCAGAAAGTGGGGATGGATCGGCCATACACTTGGGAAGGATCCGAGAAACCTACCAAGACAAGCCCTGGACTATAACCCTCAAGGCAAGAGGAAGCCAGGGAGACCAAAATTCAACTGGAGGCGGTCCACTCTTGATGAACTGACCAAGGTGGGGATCTCCTGGCAAGAAGCGAAGACCATCGCGCAGAAGAGAGTGAGGTGGAGATCGAGTCTTTGACTTAGATTGGTCAGCTCTATCCTAAGACTTAGATCAGATCTAGTCTTCCCTGACCCCTCCAGGGTGCTATATTGGTTCAGTTTGGACTTTGTGGATACTTAGAAAAACAAGTTAGGGTACGGCTGGTGTGAAAAGTCATTTCTAACCCGACTGTGAGATAGGGAAGTCCAAACATCCCGACCCAGATAGGTGGAGGATGGTCCTTCAGTTTTTGACAACTAAGAAGTCCAAGAAAGAAAACATTCTCTTCCCCACAGGCATCAGAGGGAGTTCCTATCAGGTTCTACTCCATGCTGCCGGAGTTGGTGGAGGCGTACCAAAACCCTAGCATGGGCCTTATCACGCACCTGCAGTATGCTGTCCAAAGGGAGGAAGAACTAGAGGAGGAACCAGGTCCGAGGCCTCCAAGCATCATCGGGCGTTTCTAGACAATCAGCAGCAATCCTTGTAAGCATGATTTCTCCTCCAGAAAACAAGGACCTTCCACCACAGCTTCCACCCAGGAACTTCCCAGCCGGAGAAGTGAAAGACGGGGTCACCAAGTCTTGTGAGCAGGGCCACAAGGGACTGTCAGAGACCTTCTTGATGAGACTGCAGCACATGGACATGTCCACGTATGTTCAACCTCAGCTAAGACCTTATGGTCCAGCCAGGACCAGTTCTAGGCTTGTTATGGCTAGGAAATGATATGTCATTTTAATATATATATTTTTACCAAACAACAATGTAGCATGCTCACTATTAGCATGTTAGCATTTGAGCTATATGACTTATGTCTAAGTGCAGTGCGTAGGAGCATGATAGGTGCTAACATGCTAACATAAGCATTTTAATTTTGTTGCTATAAACCTATGAATCATGGATGTTAACATTAACATGCTAATGTTTTATGCTAGCATTTTACCACATTTTGTTGCTATAAACCTTTGAATCATTGATTTTGTTGTTTGGCGCCATTTTGCAAGTATGCTAATGTTCCCCATGTTAGCATGCTAACGTTTTATGTTGGCATGCTAACAAAACAGTTCAATGTAGCGCATTTTGTCCGTTTAATCCTAAAAATAATGGATTTTGATCGGTATGCTACCTGTTCGCATTTTAACATGTTAATGTTTTATGCTAGCATTTTGCTAATTTTCTTGATATAAATCCTGGATTTTGTTGGTTGGCGCCATCTTGCATGTATGCTAATGTTTCCCATGTTAGCATGCTAACGTTTTATGTTGGCATGCTAACAATACAGTTCAATGTAGCGCATTTTGTACGTTTAATCCTAAAAATAATGGATTTTGATCAGTATGCTACCTGTTCGCATTTTAACACGTTAATGTTTTACGCCAGCATTTAGCTAATTTTCTTGATATAAATCGTGGCTTTTGTCGGTTGGCGCCATCTTGCAAGTATGCTAATATTTGCCATTTTGGCATGCTAACAATATAGTTCAATGTAGCACATTTTGTACGTTTAATCCTAAAAATAATGGATTTTGATCGGTATGCTACCTATTCGCATTTTAACGTGTTAATGTTTTTTGCTAGCATTTAGCTAATTTTCTTGATATAGATCTATAAATCCTGGATTTTGTACGTTTAATCCTAAAAATAATGGATTTTGATCGGTATGCTACCTGTTCGCATTTTAACATGTTAATGTTTTTTGCTAGCATTTAGCTAATTTTCTTGATATAGATCTATAACTCCTGGATTTTGTACGTTTAATCCTAAAAATAATGGATTTTGATCGGTATGCTACCTGTTCGCATTTTAACATGTTAATGTTTTACGCTAGCATTTAGCTAATTTTCTCGATATAAACCTAAAAATTCTGGATTTTGTTGGTTGGCGCCATCTTGCAAGTATGCTAATGTTTCCCATGTTAGCATGCTAACAAAATAGCTGAATGTAGTGAATTTTGTACGTTTAATGCTAAAAATAATGGATTTTAATCGGTATGCTACCTGTTCGCGTTTTAACATGTTAATGTTTTTTGCTAGCATTTAGCTAATTTTCTTGATATAGATCTAAAAATCCTGGATTTTGTCGGTTGGCGCCATCTTGCAAGTATGCTAATGTTGGCATGCTAACAATACAGTTCAATGTAGTGCATTTTGTACGTTTAATCCTATAAATAATGGATTTTAATCTTTATGCTACCTGTTCACGTTTTAACATGTTAATGTTTTACGCTAGCATTTAGCTAATTTTCTTGATATAAATCGTGGCTTTTGTCGGTTGGCGCCATCTTGCAAGTATGCTAATGTTTGCCATTTTGGCATGCTAACAATATAGTTCAATGTAGCGCATTTTGTACGTTTAATCCTAAAAATAATAGATTTTAATCGGTATGCTACCTGTTCGCATTTTAACGTGTTAATGGTTTTTGCTAGCATTTAGCTAATTTTCTTGATATAGATCTATAAATCCTGGATTTTGTACGTTTAATCCTAAAAATAATGGATTTTGATCGGTATGCTACCTGTTCGCATTTTAACATGTTAATGTTTTACGCTAGCATTTAGCTAATTTTCTCGATATAAACCTAAAAATTCTGGATTTTGTTGGTTGGCGCCATCTTGCAAGTATGCTAATGTTTGCCATGTTGGCATGCTAACAATATAGTTCAATGTAGCGCATTTCGCATTTAGCTGAATGTAGTGAATTTTGTACGTTTAATGCTAAAAATAATGGATTTTAATCGGTATGCTACCTGTTCGCGTTTTAACATGTTAATGTTTTTTGCGAGCATTTAGCTAATTTTCTTGATATAAATCGTGGCTTTTGTCGGTTGGCGCCATCTTGCAAGTATGCTAATGTTTGCCATTTTGGCATGCTAACAATATAGTTCAATGTAGCGCATTTTGTACGTTTAATCCTAAAAATAATGGATTTTGATCGGTATGCTACCTGTTCGCATTTTAACGTGTTAATGTTTTTTGCTAGCATTTAGCTAATTTTCTTGATATAAATCGTGGCTTTTGTCGGTTGGCGCCATCTTGCAAGTATGCTAATGTTTGCCATGTTGGCATGCTAACAATATAGTTCAATGTAGTGAATTTTGTACGTTTAATGCTAAAAATAATGGATTTTAATCGGTATGCTACCTGTTCGCGTTTTAACATGTTAATGTTTTTTGCTAGCATTTAGCTAATTTTCTTGATGTAGATCTATAAATCCTGGATTTTGTCGGTTGGCGCCATCTTGCAAGTATGCTAATGTTGGCATGCTAACAATACAGTTCAATGTAGTGCATTTTGTACGTTTAATCCTAAAAATAATGGATTTTGATCGGTATGCTACCTGTTCGTGTTTTAACATGTTAATGTTTTACGCGAGCATTTAGCTAATTTTCTTGATATAAATCGTGGCTTTTGTCGGTTGGCGCCATCTTGCAAGTATGCTAATGTTTGCCATTTTGGCATGCTAACAATATAGTTCAATGTAGCGCATTTTGTACGTTTAATCCTAAAAATAATGGATTTTGATCGGTATGCTACCTGTTCGCATTTTAACGTGTTAATGTTTTTTGCTAGCATTTAGCTAATTTTCTCGATATAAACCTAAAAATTCTGGATTTTGTTGGTTGGCGCCATCTTGCAAGTATGCTAATGTTTGCCATGTTGGCATGCTAACAAAATAGCTGAATGTAGTGAATTTTGTACGTTTAATGCTAAAAATAATGGATTTCAATCGGTATGCTACCTGTTCGCGTTTTAACATGTTAATGTTTTTTGCTAGCATTTAGCTAATTTTCTTGATATAGATCTATAAATCCTGGATTTTGTCGGTTGGCGCCATCTTGCAAGTATGCTAATGTTGGCATGCTAACAATACAGTTCAATGTAGTGCATTTTGTACGTTTAATCCTAAAAATAAAGGATTTTGATCGGTATGCTACCTGTTCGCGTTTTAACATGTTAATGTTTTTTGCTAGCATTTAGCTAATTTTCTTGATATAGACCTAAAAATTCTAGATTTTGTTGGTTGGCGCCATCTTGCAAGTATGCTAATGTTTGCCATTTTGGCATGCTAACAATATAGTTCAATGTAGCGCATTTTGTCTGTTTGATCCTAAAAATAATGGATTTTGATCGGTATGCTACCTGTTCGCATTTTAACATGTTAATGTTTTATGCTAGCATTTTGCTAATTTTCTTGATATAGATCTATAAATCCTGGATTTTGTCGGTTGGCGCCATCTTGCAAGTATGCTAATGTTGGCATGCTAACAATACAGTTCAATGTAGTGCATTTTGTACGTTTAATCCTAAAAATAATGGATTTTAATCTTTATGCTACCTGTTCGCGTTTTAACATGCTAATGTTTTACGCGAGCATTTAGCTAATTTTCTTGATATAAATCGTGGTTTTTGTCGGTTGGCGCCATCTTGCCAGTATGCTAATGTTTGCCATTTTGGCATGCTAACAATATAGTTCAATGTAGCGCATTTTGTACGTTTAATCCTAAAAATAATGGATTTTGATCGGTATGCTACCTGTTCGCATTTTAACATGTTAATGTTTTTTGCTAGCATTTAGCAAATTTTCTCGATATAAACCTAAAAATTCTGGATTTTGTACGTTTAATCCTAAAAATAATGGATTTTGATCGGTATGCTACCTGTTCGCATTTTAACATGTTAATGTTTTACGCTAGCATTTAGCTAATTTTCTCGATATAAACCTAAAAATTCTGGATTTTGTTGGTTGGCGCCATCTTGCAAGTATGCTAATGTTTGTCATGTTGGCATGCTAACAAAATAGCTGAATGTAGTGAATTTTGTACGTTTAATGCTAAAAATAATGGATTTTAATCGGTATGCTACCTGTTCGCGTTTTAACATGTTAATGTTTTTTGCTAGCATTTAGCTAATTTTCTTGATATAGATCTATAAATCCTGGATTTTGTCGGTTGGCGCCATCTTGCAAGTATGCTAATGTTGGCATGCTAACAATACAGTTCAATGTAGTGCATTTTGTACGTTTAATCCTAAAAATAAAGGATTTTGATCGGTATGCTACCTGTTCGCGTTTTAACATGTTAATGTTTTACGCTAGCATTTAGCTAATTTTCTTGATATAAATCGTGGATTTTGTCGGTTGGCGCCATCTTGCAAGTATGCTAATGTTTGCCATTTTGGCATGCTAACAATATAGTTCAATGTAGCGCATTTTGTCCGTTTAATCCTAAAAATAATGGATTTTGATCGGTATGCTACCTGTTCGCATTTTAACGTGTTAATGTTTTTTGCTAGCATTTAGCTAATTTTCTTGATATAGATCTATAAATCCTGGATTTTGTACGTTTAATCCTAAAATAATGGATTTTGATCGGTATGCTACCTGTTCGCATTTTAACGTGTTAATGTTTTACGCTAGCATTTAGCTAATTTTGTCGATATAAACCTATAAATTCTGGATTTTGTTGGTTGGCGCCATCTTGCAAGTATGCTAACGTTGGCATGCTAACAATACAGTTCAATGTAGCGCATTTTGTACGTTTAATCCTAAAAATAATGGATTTTAATCTTTATGCTACCTGTTCGCGTTTTAACATGCTAATGTTTTACGCTAGCATTTAGCTAATTTTCTTGATATAAATCGTGGCTTTTGTCGGTTGGCGCCATCTTGCAAGTATGCTAATGTTTGCCATTTTGGCATGCTAACAATATAGTTTAATGTAGCGCATTTTGTCCGTTTAATCCTAAAAATAATGGATTTTGATCGGTATGCTACCTGTTCGCATTTTAACACGTTAATGTTTTATGCTAGCATTTAGCTAATTTTCTCGATATAAACCTAAAAATTCTGGATTTTGTTGGTTGGTGCCATCTTGCAAGTATGCTAATGTTTGCCATGTTGGCATGCTAACAAAATAGCTGAATGTAGTGAATTTTGTACGTTTAATGCTAAAAATAATGAATTTTAGTCGGTATGCTACCTGTTCGCGTTTTAACATGTTAATGTTTTTTGCTAGCATTTAGCTAATTTTCTTGATATAGATCTATAAATCTTGGATTTTGTCGGTTGGCGCCATCTTGCAAGTATGCTAATGTTGGCATGCTAACAATACAGTTCAATGTAGTGCATTTTGTACGTTTAATCCTAAAAATAATGGATTTTAATCGGTATGCTACCTGTTCGCGTTTTAACATGTTATTGTTTTACGCTAGCATTTAGCTAATTTTCTTGATATAAATCGTGGGTTTTGTCGGTTGGCGCCATCTTGCAAGTATGCTAATGTTTGCCATTTTGGCATGCTAACAATATAGTTCAATGTAGCGCATTTTGTCCGTTTATCCTAAAAATAATGGATTTTGATCGGTATGCTACCTGTTCGCATTTTAACGTGTTAATGTTTTTTGCTAGCATTTAGCTAATTTTCTTGATATAGATCTATAACGCCTGGATTTTGTACGTTTAATCTTAAAAATAATGGATTTTGATTGGTATGCTACCTGTTCGCATTTTAACATGTTAATGTTTTACGCTAGCATTTAGCTAATTTTCTCGATATGAACCTAAAAATTCTGGATTTTGTTGGTTGGCGCCATCTTGCAAGTATGCTAATGTTTTTCATGTTGGCATGCTAACAAAATAGCTGAATGTAGTGAATTTTGTACGTTTAATGCTAAAAATAATGGATTTTAATCGGTATGCTACCTGTTCGCGTTTTAACATGTTAATGTTTTTTTCTAGCATTTAGCTAATTTTCTTGATATAGATCTATAAATCCTGGATTTTGTCGGTTGGCGCCATCTTGCAAGTATGCTAATGTTGGCATGCTAACAATGCAGTTCAATGTAGTGCATTTTGTACGTTTAATCCTAAAAATAATGGATTTTAATCTTTATGCTACCTGTTCGCGTTTTAACATGCTAATGTTTTACGCGAGCATTTAGCTAATTTTCTTGATATAAATCGTGGCTTTTGTCGGTTGGCGCCATCTTGCAAGTATGCTAATGTTTGCCATTTTGGCATGCTAACAATATAGTTCAATGTAGCGCATTTTGTCCGTTTAATCCTAAAAATAATGGATTTTGATCGGTATGCAACCTGTTCGCATTTTAACATGTTAATGTTTTATGCTAGCATTTTGCTAATTTTCTTGATATAAATCCTGGATTTTGTTGGTTGGCGCCATCTTGCATGTATGCTAATGTTTCCCATGTTAGCATGCTAACATTTTATGTTGGCATGCAAACAATACAGTTCAATGTAGCGCATTTTGTACGTTTAATCCTAAAAATAATGGATTTTGATCGGTATGCTACCTGTTCGCATTTTAACACGTTAATGTTTTATGCTAGCATTTAGCTAATTTTCTCGATATAAACCTAAAAATTCTGGATTTTGTTGGTTGGCGCCATCTTGCAAGTATGCTAATGTTTCCCATGTTAGCATGCTTATGTTTTATGCTAGCATTTAGTTAATTTTTTTGTTATAGATCTATAAATCCTGGATTTTGTCCGTTTAATCCTAAAAATAATGGATTTTGATCAGTATGCTACCTGTTCGTATTTTAACACGTTAATGTTTTATGCTAGCATTTAGCTAATTTTCTCGATATAAACCAAAAAATTCTGGATTTTGTTGGTTGGCGCCATCTTGCAAGTATGCTAATGTTTGCCATTTTGGCATGCTAACAATATAGTTCAATGTAGCGCATTTTGTACGTTTAATCCTAAAAATAATGGATTTTGATCGGTATGCTACCTGTTCGCATTTTAACGTGTTAATGTTTTTTTGCTAGCATTTAGCTAATTTTCTTGATATAGATCTATAAATCCTGGATTTTGTACGTTTAATCCTAAAACTAATGGATTTTGATCGGTATGCTACCTGTTCGCGTTTTAACATGTTAATGTTTTACGCTAGCATTTAGCTAATTTTCTTGATATAAATCGTGGCTTTTGTCGGTTGGCGCCATCTTGCAAGTATGCTAATGTTTGCCATTTTGGCATGCTAACAATATAGTTCAATGTAGCGCATTTTGTACGTTTGTTACGTATCTTAAAAATAATGGATTTTGATCGGTATGCTACCTGTTCGCATTTTAACATGTTAATGTTTTATGCTAGTATTTAGCTAATTTTCTTGATATAGATCTATAAATCCTGGATTTTGTACGTTTAATCCTAAAAATAATGGATTTTGATCGGTATGCTACCTGTTCGCATTTTAACACGTTAGTGTTTTATGCTAGCATTTAGCTAATTTTCTCGATATAAACCTAAAAATTCTGGATTTTGTTGGTTGGCGCCATCTTGCAAGTATGCTAATGTTTGCCATGTTGGCATGCTAACAAAATAGCTGAATGTAGTGAATTTTGTACGTTTAATGCTAACAATAATGGATTTTAATCGGTATGCTACCTGTTCGCGTTTTAACATGTTAATGTTTTTTGCTAGCATTTAGCTAATTTTCTTGATATAGATCTATAAATCCTGGATTTTGTCGGTTGGCGCCATCTTGCAAGTATGCTAACGTTGGCATGCTAACAATACAGTTCAATGTAGTGCATTTTGTACGTTTAATCCTAAAAATAATGGATTTTAATCTTTATGCTACCTGTTCGCGTTTTAGCATGTTAATGTTTTACGCGAGCATTTAGCTAATTTTCTTGATATAAATCGTGGCTTTTGTTGGTTGGCGCCATCTTGCAAGTATGCTAATGTTTGCCATTTTGGCATGCTAACAATATAGTTCAATGTAGCGAATTTTGTACGTTTAATCCTAAAAATAATGGATTTTGATCGGTATGCTACCTGTTCACATTTTAACGTGTTAACGTTTTTTGCTAGCATTTAGCTAATTTTCTTGATATAGATCTATAAATCCTGGATTTTGTGCGTTTAATCCTAAAAATAACGGATTTTGATCGGTATGCTACCTGTTCGCATTTTAACATGTTAATGTTTTACGCTAGCATTTAGCTAATTTTCTCGATATAAACCTAAAAATTCTGGATTTTGTTGGTTGGCGCCATCTTGCAAGTATGCTAATGTTTGCATGCTAACAAAATAGCTGAATGTAGTGAATTTTGTACGTTTAATGCTAAAAAATAATGGATTTTAATCGGTATGCTACCTGTTCGCGTTTTAACACGTTAATGTTTTTTGCTAGCATTTAGCTAATTTTCTTGATATAGATCTATAAATCCTGGATTTTGTCGGTTGGCGCCATCTTGCAAGTATGCTAATGTTTGCCATGTTGGCATGCTAACAATATAGTTCAATGTAGCGAATTTTGTACGTTTAATCCTAAAAATAATGAATTTTGATCGGTATGCTACCTGTTCGCATTTTAACACGTTAATGTTTTATGCTAGCATTTAGCTAATTTTCTCGATATAAACCTAAAAATTCTGGATTTTGTTGGTTGGCGCCATCTTGCAAGTATGCTAATGTTTGCCATGTTGGCATGCTAACAAAATAGCTGAATGTAGTGAATTTTGTACGTTTAATGCTAAAAATAATGGATTTTAATCGGTATGCTACCTGTTCGCGTTTTAACATGTTAATGTTTTACGCTAGCATTTAGCTAATTTTCTTGATATAGATCTATAAATCCTGGATTTTGTCGGTTGGCGCCATCTTGCAAGTATGCTAATGTTGGCATGCTAACAATACAGTTCAATGTAGTGCATTTTGTACGTTTAATCCTAAAAATAATGGATTTTGATCGGTATGCTACCTGTTCGCGTTTTAACATGTTATTGTTTTACGCTAGCATTTAGCTAATTTTCTTGATATAAATCGTGGCTTTTGTCGGTTGGCGCCATCTTGCAAGTATGCTAATGTTTGCCATTTTGGCATGCTAACAATATAGTTCAATGTAGTGCATTTTGTCCGTTTAATCCTAAAAATAATGGATTTTGATCGGTATGCTACCTGTTCGCATTTTAACACGTTAATGTTTTACGCTAGCATTTAGCTAATTTTCTCGATATAAACCTAAAAATTCTGGATTTTGTTGGTTGGCGCCATCTTGCAAGTGTGCTAATGTTTGCCATGTTGGCATGCTAACAAAATAGCTGAATGTAGTGAATTTTGTACGTTTAATGCTAAAAATAATGGATTTTAATAGGTATGCTACCTGTTCGCGTTTTAACATGTTAATGTTTTTTGCTAGCATTTAGCTAATTTTCTTGATATAGATCTATAAATCCTGGATTTTGTCGGTTGGCGCCATCTTGCAAGTATGCTAATGTTGGCATGCTAACAATATAGTTCAATGTAGCGCATTTTGTACGTTTAATCCTAAAAATAATGGATTTTAATCGGTATGCTACCTGTTCGCGTTTTAACATGTTAATGTTTTACGCTAGCATTTTGCTAATTTTCTTGATATAAATCCTGGATTTTGTTGGTTGGCGCCATCTTGCATGTATGCTAATGTTTCCCATGTTAGCATGCTAACATTTTATGTTGGCATGCAAACAATACAGTTCAATGTAGCGCATTTTGTACGTTTAATCCTAAAAATAATGGATTTTGATCGGTATGCTACCTGTTCGCATTTTAACACGTTAATGTTTTACGCTAGCATTTAGCTAATTTTCTTGATATAAATCGTGGCTTTTGTCGGTTGGCGCCATCTTGCAAGTATGCTAATGTTTGCCATTTTGGCATGCTAACAATATAGTTCAATGTAGCAAATTTTGTACGTTTAATCCTAAAAATAATAGATTTTGATCGGTATGCTACCTGTTCGCATTTTAACATGTTAATGTTTTATGCTAGCATTTAGCTAATTTTCTCGATATAAACCTAAAAATTCTGGATTTTGTTGGTTGGCGCCATCTTGCAAGTGTGCTAATGTTTGCCATGTTGGCATGCTAACAAAATAGCTGAATGTAGTGAATTTTGTACGTTTAATGCTAAAAATAATGGATTTTAATAGGTATGCTACCTGTTCGCGTTTTAACATGTTAATGTTTTTTGCTAGCATTTAGCTAATTTTCTTGATATAGAGCTATAAATCCTGGATTTTGTCGGTTGGCGCCATCTTGCAAGTATGCTAATGTTGGCATGCTAACAATATAGTTCAATGTAGCGCATTTTGTACGTTTAATCCTAAAAATAATGGATTTTAATCGGTATGCTACCTGTTCGCGTTTTAACATGTTATTGTTTTACGCTAGCATTTTGCTAATTTTCTTGATATAAATCCTGGATTTTGTTGGTTGGCGCCATCTTGCATGTATGCTAATGTTTCCCATGTTAGCATGCTAACATTTTATGTTGGCATGCAAACAATACAGTTCAATGTAGCGCATTTTGTACGTTTAATCCTAAAAATAATGGATTTTGATCGGTATGCTACCTGTTCGCATTTTAACACGTTAATGTTTTATGCTAGCATTTAGCTAATTTTCTCGATATAAACCTAAAAATTCTGGATTTTGTTGGTTGGCGCCATATTGCAAGTATGCTAATGTTTCCCATGTTAGCATGCTTATGTTTTATGCTAGCATTTAGTTAATTTTTTTGTTATAGATCTATAAATCCTGGATTTTGTCCGTTTAATCCTAAAAATAATGGATTTTGATCAGTATGCTACCTGTTCGTATTTTAACACGTTAATGTTTTATGCTAGCATTTAGCTAATTTTCTCGATATAAACCAAAAAATTCTGGATTTTGTTGGTTGGCGCCATCTTGCAAGTATGCTAATGTTTGCCATTTTGGCATGCTAACAATATAGTTCAATGTAGCGCATTTTGTACGTTTAATCCTAAAAATAATGGATTTTGATCGGTATGCTACCTGTTCGCATTTTAACGTGTTAATGTTTTTTTGCTAGCATTTAGCTAATTTTCTTGATATAGATCTATAAATCCTGGATTTTGTACGTTTAATCCTAAAACTAATGGATTTTGATCGGTATGCTACCTGTTCGCGTTTTAACATGTTAATGTTTTACGCTAGCATTTAGCTAATTTTCTTGATATAAATCGTGGCTTTTGTCGGTTGGCGCCATCTTGCAAGTATGCTAATGTTTGCCATTTTGGCATGCTAACAATATAGTTCAATGTAGCACATTTTGTACGTTTGTTACGTATCTTAAAAATAATGGATTTTGATCGGTATGCTACCTGTTCGCATTTTAACATGTTAATGTTTTATGCTAGTATTTAGCTAATTTTCTTGATATAGATCTATAAATCCTGGATTTTGTACGTTTAATCCTAAAAATAATGGATTTTGATCGGTATGCTACCTGTTCGCATTTTAACACGTTAGTGTTTTATGCTAGCATTTAGCTAATTTTCTCGATATAAACCTATAAATTCTGGATTTTGTTGGTTGGCGCCATCTTGCAAGTATGCTAATGTTTCCCATGTTAGCATGCTTATGTTTTATGCTAGCATCTAGCTAATTTTCTTGATATGAACCTATAAATCCTGGATTTTGTTGGTTAGCGCCATCTTGCGAGTATGCTAATGTTTCCCATGTTAGCATGCTAACATTTTATGTTGGCATGCTAACAATACAGTTCAATGTAGCACATTTTGTACGTTTAATCCTAAAAATAATGGATTTTGATCGATATGCTACCTATTCGCATTTTAACACGTTAATGTTTTATGCTAGCATTTAGCTAATTTTCTCGATATAAACCTAAAAATTCTGGATTTTGTTGGTTGGCGCCATCTTGCAAGTATGCTAATGTTTGCCATGTTAGCATGCTAACAAAATAGCTGAATGTAGTGAATTTTGTACGTTTAATGCTAAAAATAATGGATTTTGATCGGTATGCTACCTGTTCGCGTTTTAACATGTTAATGTTTTTTGCTAGCATTTAGCTAATTTTCTTGATAAAGATCTATAAATCCTGGATTTTGTCGGTTGGCGCCATCTTGCAAGTATGCTAATGTTGGCATGCTAACAATACAGTTCAATGTAGTGCATTTTGTACGTTTAATCCTAAAAATAATGGATTTGAATCTTTATGCTACATGTTCGCGTTTTAACATGTTAATGTTTTACGCGAGCATTTAGCTAATTTTCTTGATATAAATCGTGGCTTTTGTCGGTTGGCGCCATCTTGCAAGTATGCTAATGTTTGCCATTTTGGCATGCTAACAATATAGTTCAATGTAGCGCATTTTGTACGTTTAATCCTAAAAATAATGGATTTTGATCGGTATGCTACCTGTTCGCATTTTAACGTGTTAATGTTTTATGCTAGCATTTAGCTAATTTTCTTGATATAGATCTATAAATCCTGGATTTTGTACGTTTAATCCTAAAAATAATGGATTTTGATCGGTATGCTACCTGTTCACATTTTAACGTGTTAATGTTTTTTGCTAGCATTTAGCTAATTTTCTTGATATAGATCTATAAATACTGGATTTTGTACGTTTAATCCTAAAAATAATGGATTTTGATCGGTATGTTACCTGTTCGCATTTTAACATGTTAATGTTTTATGCTAGCATTAGCTAATTTTCTCGATATAAACCTAAAAATTCTGGATTTTGTTGGTTGGCGCCATCTTGCAAGTATGCTAATGTTTGCCATGTTGGCATGCTAACAAAATAGCTGAATGTAGTGAATTTTGTACGTTTAATCCTAAAAATAATGGATTTTAATCTTTATGCTACCTGTTCGCGTTTTAACATGTTAATGTTTTACGCTAGCATTTAGCTAATTTTCTTGATATAAATCGTGGCTTTTGTCGGTTGGCGCCATCTTGCAAGTATGCTAATGTTTGCCATTTTGGCATGCTAACAATACAGTTCAATGTAGCGCATTTTGTACGTTTAATCCTAAAAATAATGGATTTTGATGGGTATGCTACCTGTTCGTATTTTAACGTGTTAATGTTTTTTGCTAGCATTTAGCTAATTTTCTTGATATAGATCTATAACGCCTGGATTTTGTACGTTTAATCCTAAAAATAATGGATTTTGATCGGTATGCTACCTGTTCGCATTTTAACATGTTAATGTTTTACGCTAGCATTTAGCTAATTTTCTCGATATGAACCTAAAAATTCTGGATTTTGTTGGTTGGCGCCATCTTGCAAGTATGCTAATGTTTTTCATGTTGGCATGCTAACAAAATAGCTGAATGTAGTGAATTTTGTACGTTTAATGCTAAAAATAATGGATTTTAATCGGTATGGTACCTGTTCGCGTTTTAACATGTTAATGTTTTTTGCTAGCATTTAGCTAATTTTCTTGATATAAATCGTGGCTTTTGTCGGTTGGCGCCATCTTGCAAGTATGCTAATGTTTGACATTTTGGCATGCTAACAATATAGTTCAATGTAGCGCATTTTGTCCGTTTAATCCTAAAAATAATGGATTTTGATCGGTATGCTACCTGTTCGCATTTTAACGTGTTAATGTTTTTTGCTAGCATTTAGCTAATTTTCTTGATATAGATCTATAAATCCTGGATTTTTTACGTTTAATCCTAAAAATAATGGATTTTGATCGGTATGCTACCTGTTCGCATTTTAACACGTTAATGTTTTGTGCTAGCATTTAGCTAATTTTCTCGATATAAACCTAAAAATTCTGGATTTTGTTGGTTGGCGCCATCTTGCAAGTATGCTAATGTTTGCCATGTTGGCATGCTAACAAAATAGCTGAATGTAGTGAATTTTGTACGTTTAATCCTAAAAATAATGGATTTTAATCTTTATGCTACCTGTTCGCGTTTTAACATGTTAATGTTTTACGCTAGCATTTAGCTAATTTTCTTGATATAAATCGTGGCTTTTGTCGGTTGGCGCCATCTTGCAAGTATGCTAATGTTTGCCATTTTGGCATGCTAACAATACAGTTCAATGTAGCGCATTTTGTACGTTTAATCCTAAAAATAATGGATTTTGATGGGTATGCTACCTGTTCGTATTTTAACGTGTTAATGTTTTTTGCTAGCATTTAGCTAATTTTCTTGATATAGATCTATAACGCCTGGATTTTGTACGTTTAATCCTAAAAATAATGGATTTTGATCGGTATGCTACCTGTTCGCATTTTAACATGTTAATGTTTTACGCTAGCATTTAGCTAATTTTCTCGATATGAACCTAAAAATTCTGGATTTTGTTGGTTGGCGCCATCTTGCAAGTATGCTAATGTTTTTCATGTTGGCATGCTAACAAAATAGCTGAATGTAGTGAATTTTGTACGTTTAATGCTAAAAATAATGGATTTTAATCGGTATGGTACCTGTTCGCGTTTTAACATGTTAATGTTTTTTGCTAGCATTTAGCTAATTTTCTTGATATAAATCGTGGCTTTTGTCGGTTGGCGCCATCTTGCAAGTATGCTAATGTTTGACATTTTGGCATGCTAACAATATAGTTCAATGTAGCGCATTTTGTCCGTTTAATCCTAAAAATAATGGATTTTGATCGGTATGCTACCTGTTCGCATTTTAACGTGTTAATGTTTTTTGCTAGCATTTAGCTAATTTTCTTGATATAGATCTATAAATCCTGGATTTTTTACGTTTAATCCTAAAAATAATGGATTTTGATCGGTATGCTACCTGTTCGCATTTTAACACGTTAATGTTTTGTGCTAGCATTTAGCTAATTTTCTCGATATAAACCTAAAAATTCTGGATTTTGTTGGTTGGCGCCATCTTGCAAGTATGCTAATGTTTGCCATGTTGGCATGCTAACAAAATAGCTGAATGTAGTGAATTTTGTACGTTTAATCCTAAAAATAATGGATTTTAATCTTTATGCTACCTGTTCGCGTTTTAACATGTTAATGTTTTACGCTAGCATTTAGCTAATTTTCTTGATATAAATCGTGGCTTTTGTCGGTTGGCGCCATCTTGCAAGTATGCTAATGTTTGCCATTTTGGCATGCTAACAATACAGTTCAATGTAGCGCATTTTGTACGTTTAATCCTAAAAATAATGGATTTTGATCGGTATGCTACCTGTTCGTATTTTAACGTGTTAATGTTTTTTGCTAGCATTTAGCTAATTTTCTTGATATAGATCTATAAATCCTGGATTTTGTACGTTTAATCCTAAAAAATAATGGATTTTGATCGGTATGCTACCTGTTCGCATTTTAACGTGTTAATGTTTTTTGCTAGCATTTAGCTAATTTTCTTGATATAGATCTATAAATCCTGGATTTTGTACGTTTAATCCTAAAAATAATGGATTTTGATCGGTATGCTACCTGTTCGCATTTTAACATGTTAATGTTTTACGCTAGCATTTAGCTAATTTTCTCGATATAAACCTATAAATTCTGGATTTTGTTGGTTGGCGCCATCTTGCAAGTATGCTAATGTTTGCCATTTTGGCATGCTAACAAAATAGCTGAATGTAGTGAATTTTGTACGTTTAATGCTAAAAATAATGGATTTTAGTCGCTATGCTACCTGTTCGCGTTTTAACATGTTAATATTTTTTGCTAGCATTTAGCTAATTTTCTTGATATAGATCTATAAATCCTGGATTTTGTCGGTTGGCGCCATCTTGCAAGTATGCTAATGTTGGCATGCTAACAATACAGTTCAATGTAGTGCATTTTGTACGTTTAATCCTAAAAATAAAGGATTTTGATCGGTATGCTACCTGTTCGCGTTTTAACATGTTAATGTTTTACGCTAGCATTTAGCTAATTTTCTTGATATAAATCGTGGCTTTTGTCGGTTGGCGCCATCTTGCAAGTATGCTAATGTTTGCCATTGTGGCATGCTAACAATATAGTTCAATGTAGCGCATTTTGTACGTTTAATCCTAAAAATAATGGATTTTGATCGGTATGCTACCTGTTCGTATTTTAACGTGTTAATGTTTTTTGCTAGCATTTAGCTAATTTTCTTGATATAGATCTATAAATCCTGGATTTTGTACGTTTAATCCTAAAAAATAATGGATTTTGATCGGTATGCTACCTGTTCGCATTTTAACGTGTTAATGTTTTTTGCTAGCATTTAGCTAATTTTCTTGATATAGATCTATAAATCCTGGATTTTGTACGTTTAATCCTAAAAAATAATGGATTTTGATCGGTATGCTACCTGTTCGCATTTTAACGTGTTAATGTTTTTTGCTAGCATTTAGCTAATTTTCTTGATATAGATCTATAAATCCTGGATTTTGTACGTTTAATCCTAAAAATAATGGATTTTGATCGGTATGCTACCTGTTCGCATTTTAACATGTTAATGTTTTACGCTAGCATTTAGCTAATTTTCTCGATATAAACCTATAAATTCTGGATTTTGTTGGTTGGCGCCATCTTGCAAGTATGCTAATGTTTGCCATTTTGGCATGCTAACAAAATAGCTGAATGTAGTGAATTTTGTACGTTTAATGCTAAAAATAATGGATTTTAGTCGCTATGCTACCTGTTCGCGTTTTAACATGTTAATGTTTTTTGCTAGCATTTAGCTAATTTTCTTGATATAGATCTAAAAATCCTGGATTTTGTCGGTTGGCGCCATCTTGCAAGTATGCTAATGTTGGCATGCTAACAATACAGTTCAATGTAGTGCATTTTGTACGTTTAATCCTAAAAATAATGGATTTTGATCGGTATGCTACCTGTTCGCATTTTAACATGTTAATGTTTTACGCTAGCATTTAGCTAATTTTCTCGATATAAACCTATAAATCCTGGATTTTGTTGTTTGGCCCCATCTTGCAAGTATGCTAATGTTTCCCATGTTAGCATGCTAACGTTACATTTGAGCTAAAGTATGGTATATTTTTGCTATTATACTGACAGGGTTATGTGTGATACCTTTCCAAATTTCCAGGATAGCAGAGGAGCAACAAGCGCTGATTCTGGACTACTTCAGGACCTCGGTTTGTCTGGACGCTGAGCAAGTACAGAACGGGAACCACAGCCTCCCTGGTCTCAAGAAGCTGACCACGGCCATATGCAAGAATCTGAACGGGTACGCTAACAGTTTTAGCACGTGTCGCAGGGGGTAATGAGACGTCTTCCTCCTTTTTTTTGCCGAGGTTAGTGAAATTTCCCGCGTCCTGCCAGCCCTGGAGGTTTGCCGGAGAGCGTTGGACCAGCAACCCTGGCCAGGGACGGGACCGCCTCCGAGACAAGTACTGGGGCACGTCGGATCTGATGATTCCTGTTTCCTTCCAGAAGGAAAACTTTGGTCTTTTTTTTTTTCCTTTCCAGATTCCGGCAGATTGCGGCCAGTCTGTGTCCCTCAGGCTGGAACATCTCAACAAAGTCCTCTACTCCCTGGAGGAGAAGGTACGTCCTTCCCAGTCTGGGGTGGAATCTCACCAGGGTCTTAGTCCATGGACCACTTCTGTTCTTTCAGGCCAAAAACGCTGTCTTTGACTCCGTGAGCTACGAGGGAGGCCACAGAAAGTCACTTATCCCGCCTGTTGTCTTTGAGGTAGGTCCTCAATGCTAGCTAGCGTACTAGCGTGCTAGCGTACTAGCGTGCTAGCTAGCGTACTAGCGAGCTAGCTAGCGTACTAGCGTGCTAGCTAGCGTACTAGCGAGCTAGCTAGCGTACTAGCGTGCTAGCTAGCGTACTAGAGTGCTAGCTAGTGTGCTAGCTAGCGTACTAGCGTACTAGCGTGCTAGCTAGCGTACTAGCGTGCTAGCTAGGGTACTAGAGTGCTAGCTAGTGTGCTAGCTAGCGTACTAGCGTACTAGCGTGCTAGCTAGCGTACTAGCGTGCTAGCTAGCGTGCTAGCTAGCTTACTAGCGTGCGTACTGGCGTGCTAGCTAGCGTACTGGCGTGCTAGCTAGCGTGCTAGCTAGCGTACTAGCGTGCTAGCTAGCGTACTAGCGTGCTAGCTAGCGTACTAAAGTGCTAGCTAGCGTACTAGAGTGCTAGCTAGTGTGCTAGCTAGCGTACTAGCGTGCTAGCTAGTGTGCTAGCTAGCGTGCTAGCTAGCGTACTAGCGTGCTAGCTAGTGTGCTAGCTAGAGTACTAGCGTGCTAACTAGCGTACTAGCGTGCTAGCTAGCGTACTAGCATGCTAGCTAGCGTGCTAGCTAGCGTACTAGCGTGCGTACTGGCGTGCTAGCTAGCGTACTAGCGTGCTAGCTAGCGTGCTAGCTAGCGTACTAGCGTGCTAGCTAGCGTGCTAGCTAGTGTACTAGCGTGCTAGCTAGTGTGCTAGCTAGCGTGCTAGCTAGCGTGCTAGCGTGCTAGCTAGTGTGCTAGCTAGCGTACTGGCGTGCCAGCTAGCGTACTGGCGTGCTAGCTAGCGTGCTAGCTAGCGTACTAGCGTGCTAGCTAGCGTACTAGCGTGCCAGCTAGCGTGCTAGCTAGCGTACTAGTGTGCTAGCTAGCGTACTAGCTAGCGTACTAGCGTGCTAGCTAGCGTACTAGCTAGCGTACTAGCGTGCTAGCTAGCGTACTAGCGTGCTAACTAGCGTACTAGCGTGCCAGCTAGCGTGCTAGCTAGCGTACTAGCGTGCTAGCTAGCGTACTAGCGAGCTAGTTAGCGTGCTAGCTAGCGTACTAGCGTGCTAGCTAGCGTACTAGCGTGCTAGCTAGCGTGCTAGCTAGCGTACTAGCGTGCTAGCTAGCGTACTAGCGTGCTAGCTAGCGTACTAGCGTGCTAGCTAGCGTGCTAGCTAGCGTACTAGCGTGCTAGCTAGCGTACTAGCGTGCTAGCTAGCGTACTAGCGTGCTAGCTAGCGTACTGGCGTGCTAGCTAGCGTACTGGCGAGCTAGCTAGCGTACTGGCGTGCTAGCTAGCGTACTGGCGTGCTAGCTAGCGTACTGGCGTGCTAGCTAGCGTACTGGCGTGCTAGCTAGCGTACTAGCGTGCTAGCTAGCGTACTAGCGTGCCAGCTAGCGTGCTAGCTAGCGTACTAGTGTGCTAGCTAGCGTACTAGCTAGCATACTAGCATACTAGCGTGCTAGCTAGCGTACTAGCGTGCTAACTAGCGTACTAGCGTGCTAGCTAGCGTACTAGCGTGCCAGCTAGCGTGCTAGCTAGCGTACTAGCGTGCTAGCTAGCGTGCTAGCTAGTGTACTAGCGTGCTAGCTAGTGTGCTAGCTAGCGTGCTAGCTAGCGTGCTAGCGTGCTAGCTAGTGTGCTAGCTAGCGTACTGGCGTGCCAGCTAGCGTACTGGCGTGCTAGCTAGCGTGCTAGCTAGCGTACTAGCGTGCTAGCTAGCGTACTAGCGTGCCAGCTAGCGTGCTAGCTAGCGTACTAGTGTGCTAGCTAGCGTACTAGCTAGCATACTAGCGTGCTAGCTAGTGTGCTAGCTAGCGTACTAGCGTGCTAGCTAGCGTACTAGCGTGCTAACTAGCGTACTAGCGTGCCAGCTAGCGTGCTAGCTAGCGTACTAGCGTGCTAGCTAGCGTGCTAGCTAGCGTACTAGCGTGCTAGCTAGTGTGCTAGCTAGCGTGCTAGCTAGCGTACTAGCGTGCTAGCTAGTGTGCTAGCTAGAGTACTAGCGTGCTAACTAGCGTACTAGCGTGCTAGCTAGCACTAGCGTGCTAGCTAGCACTAGCGTGCCAGCTAGCGTACTAGCGTGCTAGCTAGCGTGCTAGCGTGCTAGCTAGCGTACTAGCGTGCTAACTAGCGTACTAGCATGCCAGCTAGCGTACTAGCGTGCCAGCTAGCGTGCTAGTTAGCGTACTAGCGTGCTAGCTAGTGTACTAGCGTGCTAGCTAGCGTGCTAGCTAGCGTACTAGCGTGCTAGCGTGCTAGCTAGCGTACTAGCGTGCTAGCTAGCGGGCTAGCTAGCGTACTAGCGTGCTCGCTAGCGTGCTCGCTAGTGTACTAGCGTGCTAGGTAGCGTACTAGCTATAGCGTACTAGCGTGTTAGCTAGCTTACTAGCGTGCTAGCTAGCGTACTAGCGTGCTAGCTAGCGTACTAGCGTGCTAGCTAGCGTGCCAGCTAGCGTACTAGCATGCTAGCTAGCGTACTAGCGTGCTAGCTAGCGGGCTAGCTAGCGTACTAGCGTGCTCGCTAGCGTGCTCGCTAGTGTACTAGCGTGCTAGCTAGCGTACTAGCTATAGCGTACTAGCGTGTTAGCTAGCTTACTAGCGTGCTAGCTAGCGTACTAGCGTGCTAGCTAGCGTACTAGCGTGCTAGCTAGCGTGATATTTAGCGTGCTAGCTAGCGTACTAGCGTGCTAGCTAGCGTACTAGCGTGCCAGCTAGCGTGCTAGCTAGCGTGCCAGCTAGCGTGCTAGCTAGCGTGCCAGCTAGCGTACTAGCGTGCTAGCTAGCGTACTAGCGTGCTAGCTAGCGTACTAGCGTGCTCGCTAGCGTGCTAGCTAGCGTACTAGCGTGCTAGCTAACGTGCTAGCGTGCTAGCTAGCGTACTAGCTTGCGGCTAACGTCCCCCGTGGCGGCAAACAAAGTATGTTTCTCGCACTGGAGGTGTTCTCATGTTAACATGCTAACGCTAGTATGCTAAAGTTTTATGCTAGCTTATTATTTGATTAAACTTAAAAATCATGGCTTAGAAATATTCAATGTTACCATGCTAACATTTTAAGCTAGCATTGTAGCAAATTTTGTTCATTTAAATATATTTAAAAAAAATCATAGATTTTGATACTTGGCGCCATCTTAAAAGTATACTTACTTTTCTGATGTTGTCATGCTAATGTTAGCATGCTAACATTTTATGCTAGTGTTTTAGCTAATTATGTTCATTTGAACCTAAAAATAACGGATTTTTGACACTCGACACCATCTTAAAAGTTGGTTATTTTATTAAATGTTTGCGTGATAGCATTAGCATGCTAACGTTTTGGCCTAGCCTTTTAGCTAATTTTATTCATTTAAACCTAAAAATTGCTTATTTTGATGCTTGACACCATCTTAAAAATTGGTTATTTTATTCAATGTTTGCGTGTTAACATTAGCATGCTAATGTTTTGGCCTAGCCTTTTAGCTAATTTTATTCATTTAAACCTAAAAAGGACAGATTTTGATACTTGACACCATCTTAAAAGTATGTTATTTTATTCAATATTTGCGTGATAACATTAGCATGCTAACATTTTAGCCTAGCTTTTTCGCTAATTTTCATCATTTAAACTATAAAAATTACAGATTTTGACACTTGACAGAATCTTAGAAGTATACTTACTTTTCTGATGTTGTCATGCTATTGTTAGCATGCTAACATTTTATGCTAGTGTTTTAGCTAATTATGTTCATTTGAACCTAAAAATAACGGATCTTTGACACTCGACACCATCTTATAAGCATGCTAACATTTTATCCCAGCATTTTAGATCATTTTATTCATTTAAACCTAAAACTTGCTGATTTTGATACTTGACACCATCTTAAAAATTGGTTATTTTATTCAATGTATGCGTGATAGCATTAGCATGCTAACGTTTTGGCCTAGCCTTTTAGCTAATTTTATTCATTTAAACCTAAAAAGGACAGATTTTGATACTTGACACCATCTTAAAAGTATGTTATTTTATTCAATATTTGCGTGATAACATTAGCATGCTAACATTTTAGCCTAGCTTTTTCGCTAATTTTCATCATTTAAACTATAAAAATTACAGATTTTGACACTTGACAGAATCTTAGAAGTATACTTACTTTTCTGATGTTGTCATGCTATTGTTAGCATGCTAACATTTTATGCTAGTGTTTTAGCTAATTATGTTCATTTGAACCTAAAAATAACGGATCTTTGACACTCGACACCATCTTATAAGCATGCTAACATTTTATCCCAGCATTTTAGATCATTTTATTCATTTAAACCTAAAACTTGCTGATTTTGATACTTGACACCATCTTAAAAATTGGTTATTTTATTCAATGTATGCGTGATAGCATTAGCATGCTAACGTTTTGGCCTAGCCTTTTAGCTAATTTTATTCATTTAAACCTAAAAAGGACAGATTTTGATACTTGACACCATCTTAAAAGTATGTTATTTTATTTAATATTTGCGTGATAACATTAGCATGCTAACATTTTAGCCTAGCTTTTTCGCTAATTTTATTCATTTAAACTATAAAAATTACAGATTTTGACACTTGACAGAATCTTAGAAGTATACTTACTTTTCTGATGTTGTCATGCTAACGTTAGCATGCTAACATTTTATGCTAGTGTTTTAGCTAATTATGTTCATTTGAACCTAAAAATAACGGATTTTCGACACTCGACACCATCTTATAAGCATGCTAACATTTTATCCCAGCATTTTAGATCATTTTATTCATTTAAACCTAAAAATTGCTGATTTTGATGCTTGACACCATCTTAAAAATTGGTTATTTTATTCAATGTTTGCGTGTTAACATTAGCATGCTAACGTTTTGGCCTAGCCTTTTAGCTGATTTTATTCATTTAAATCTAAAAAGGACAGATTTTGATACTTGACACCATCTTAAAAGTATGTTATTTTATTCAATATTTACGTGATAACATTAGCATGCTAACATTTTAGCTTAGCCTTTTTGCTAATTTTATTCATTTGAACTATAAAAATTACAGATTTTGACACTTGACAGAATCTTAGAAGTATACTTACTTTTCTGATGTTGTCATGCTAACGTTAGCATGCTAACATTTCATGCTAGTTTTTTAGCTAATTATGTTCATTTGAACCTAAAAATAACGGATTTCGACACTCGACACCATCTTATAAGCATGCTAACATTTTATCCCAGCATTTTAGATCATTTTATTCATTTAAACCTAAAAATTGCTGATTTTAATACTTGACACCATCTTAAAAGTTGGTTATTTTATTAAATGTTTGCGTGATAGCATTAGCATGCTAACGTTTTGGCCTAGCCTTTTAGCTAATTTTATTCATTTAAACCTAAAAAGGACAGATTTTGATACTTGACACCATCTTAAAAGTATGTTATTTTATTCAATATTTACGTGATAACATTAGCATGCTAACATTTTAGCTCAGCCTTTTTGCTAATTGTATTCATTTGAACTATAAAAATTACAGATTTTGACACTTGACAGAATCTTAGAAGTATACTTACTTTTCTGATGTTGTCATGCTAATGTTAGCATGCTAACATTTTATGCTAGTGTTTTAGCTAATTATGTTCATTTGAACCTAAAAATAACGGATTTCGACACTCGACACCATCTTATAAGCATGCTAACATTTTATCCCAGCATTTTGGATCATTTTATTCATTTAAACCTAAAAATTGCTGATTTTGATACTTGACACCATCTTAAAAATTGGTTATTTTATTCAATGTATGCGTGATAGCATTAGCATGCTAACGTTTTGGCCTAGCCTTTTAGCTAATTTTATTCATTTAAACGTAAAAAGGACAGATTTTGATACTTGACATCATCTTAAAAGTATGTTATACTATTCAATATTTACGTGATAACATTAGCATGCTAACATTTTAGCTTAGCCTTTTTGCTAATTGTATTCATTTGAACTTTAAAAATTACAGATTTTGACACTTGACAGAATCTTAGAAGTATACTTACTTTTCTGATGTTGTCATGCTAATGTTAGCATGCTAACATTTCATGCTAGTGTTTTAGCTAATTATGTTCATTTGAACCTAAAAATAACGGATTTTTGACACTCGACACCATCTTATAAGCATGCTAACATTTTATCCCAGCATTTTATTCATTTAAACCTAAAAATGGCTGATTTTGATACTTGACACCATCTTAAAAATTGGTTATTTTATTCAATGTTTGCGTGTTAGCATTAGTATGCTAACGTTTTGGCCTAGCTTTTTAGCTAATTTTATTCATTTAAACCTAAAAAGGACAGATTTTGATACTTGACACCATCTTAAAAGTATGTTATTTTATTCAATATTTGCGTGATAACATTAGAATGCTAACATTTTAGCCTAGCTTTTTCGCTAATTTTATTCATTTAAACTATAAAAATTACAGATTTTGACACTTGACAGAATCTTAGAAGTATACTTACTTTTCTGATGTTGTCATGCTAACGTTTGCATGCTAATATTTCATGCCAGTGTTTTAGCTAATTATGTTCATTTGAACCTAAAAATAACGGATTTTTGACACTCGACACCATCTTATAAGCATGCTAACATTTTATCCCAGCATTTTATTCATTTAAACCTAAAAATGGCTGATTTTGATACTTGACACCATCTTAAAAATTGGTTATTTTATTCAATGTTTGCGTGTTAGCATTAGTATGCTAACGTTTTGGCCTAGCTTTTTAGCTAATTTTATTCATTTAAACCTAAAAAGGACAGATTTTGATACTTGACACCATCTTAAAAGTATGTTATTTTATTCAATATTTGCGTGATAACATTAGAATGCTAACATTTTAGCCTAGCTTTTTCGCTAATTTTATTCATTTAAACTATAAAAATTACAGATTTTGACACTTGACAGAATCTTAGAAGTATACTTACTTTTCTGATGTTGTCATGCTAACGTTTGCATGCTAATATTTCATGCCAGTGTTTTAGCTAATTATGTTCATTTGAACCTAAAAATAACGGATTTTTGACACTCGACACCATCTTATAAGCATGCTAACATTTTATCCCAGCATTTTATTTATTTAAACCTAAAAATTGCTGATTTTGATACTAGACACCATCTTAAAATTTGGTTATTTTATTCAATGTATGCGTGATAGCATTAGCATGCTAACGTTTTGGCCTAGCCTTTTAGCTAATTTTATTCATTTAAACCTAAAAACGACAGATTTTGATACTTGACACCATCTTAAAAGTATGTTATTTTATTCAATATTTGTGCGGAAACATTAGAATGCTAACATTTTAGCCTAGGTTTTTCGCTAATTTTATTCATTTAAACTATAAAAATTACAGATTTTGACACTTGACAGAATCTTAGAAGTATACTTACTTTTCTGATGTTGTCATGCTCTTGTTAGCATGCTAACATTTTATGCTAGTGTTTTAGCTAATTATGTTCATTTGAACCTAAAATAACGGATTTCGACACTCGACACCATCTTACAAGCATGCTAACATTTTATCCCAGCATTTTAGATCATTTTATTCATTTAAACCTAAAAATTGCTGATTTTGATACTTGACACCATCTTAAAAATTGGTTATTTTATTCAATGTTTGCGTGATAGCATTAGCATGCTAACGTTTTGGCCTAGCCTTTTAGCTAATTTTATTCATTTAAACCTAAAAACGACAGATTTTGATACTTGACACCATCTTAAAAGTATGTTATTTTATTCAATATTTGTGCGGAAACATTAGAATGCTAACATTTTAGCCTAGGTTTTTCGCTAATTTTATTCATTTAAACTATAAAAAATACAGATTTTTACACTTGACAGAATCTTAAAAGTATACTTACTTTTCTGATGTTGTCATGCTAATGTTAGCATGCTAACATTTTATGCTAGTGTTTTAGCTAATTATGTTCATTTGAACCTAAAAATAACGGATTTTTGACACTCGACACCATCTTATAAGCATGCTAACATTTTATCCCAGCATTTTAGATCATTTTATTCATTTAAACCTAAAAATTGCTGATTTTGATACTTGACACCATCTTAAAAATGGGTTATTTTATTCAATGTTTGCGTGTTAACATTAGCATGCTAACGTTTTGTCCTAGCCTTTTAGCTAATTTTATTCATTTAAACCTAAAAAGGACAGATTTTGATACTTGACACCATCTTAAAAGTATGTTATTTCATTCAATATTTACGTGATAACATTAGCATGCTAACATTTTAGCTTAGCCTATTTGCTAATTTTATTCATTTGAACTATAAAAATTACAGATTTTGACACTTGACAGAATCTTAGAAGTATACTTACTTTTCTGATGTTGTCATGCTAACGTTAGCATGCTAATATTTCATGCCAGTGTTTTAGCTAATTATGTTAATTTGAACCTAAAATTAACGGATTTTGACACTCGACACCATCTTATAAGCATGCTAACATTTTAGCTTAGCCTTTTTGCTAATTTTATTCATTTGAACTATAAAAATTACAGATTTTGACACTTGACAGAATCTTAGAAGTATACTTACTTTTCTGATGTTGTCATGCTAATGTTAGCATGCTAGCATTTTATGCTAGTGTTTTAGCTAATTATGTTCATTTGAACCTAAAAATAACGGATTTTTGACAATTGACACCATCTTATAAGCATGCTAACATTTTATCCCAGCATTTTGGATCATTTTATTCATTTAAACCTAAAAATTGCTTATTTTGATGCTTGACACCATCTTAAAAATTGGTTATTTTATTCAATGTTTGCGTGTTAACATTAGCATGCTAACGTTTTGGCCTAGCTTTTTAGCTAATTTTATTCATTTTAACCTAAAATTGACAGATTTTGATACTTGACACCATCTTAAAAGTATGTTATATTATTCAATATTTACGTGATAACATTAGCATGCTAACATTTTAGCTTAGCCTTGTTGCTAATTGTATTCATTTTAATTATAAAAATTACAGATTTTGACACTTGACAGAATCTTAAAAGTATACTTACTTTTCTGATGTTGTCATGCTAATGTTAGCATGCTAACATTTTATGCTAGTGTTTTAGCTAATTATGTTCATTTGAACTTAAAAATAACGGATTTTTGACACTTGACACCATCTTATAAGCATGCTAACATTTTATCCCAGCATTTTGGATCATTTTATTCATTTAAACCTAAAGATTGCTTATTTTGATGCTTGACACCATCTTAAAAATTGGTTATTTTATTCAATGTTTGCGTGTTAACATTAGCATGCTAACGTTTTGGCCTAGCCTTTTAGCTAATTGTATTCATTTAAACCTAAAAATGACAGATTTTGATACTTGACACCATCTTAAAAGTATGTTATTTCATTCAATATTTACGTGATAACATTAGCATGCTAACATTTTAGCCTAGCTTTTTCGCTAATTTTATTCATTTAAGCTATAAAAATTACAGATTTTGACACTTGACAGAATCTTAGAAGTATACTTACTTTTCTGATGTTGTCATGCTAACGTTAGCATGCTAACATTTCATGCCAGTGTTTTAGCTAATTATGTTCATTTGAACCTAAAAATAACGGTTTTTTGACACTCGACACCATCTTATAAGCATGCTAACATTTTATCCCAGCATTTTGGATCATTTTATTCATTTAAACCTAAAAAGGACAGATTTTGATACTTGACACCATCCTAAAAGTATGTTATATTATTCAATATTTACGTGATAACATTAGCATGGTAACATTTTAGCTTAGCCTTTTTGCTAATTGTATTCATTTGAACTATAAAAATTACAGATTTTGACACTTGACAGAATCTTAGAAGTATACTTACATTTCTGATGTTGTCATGCTAACGTTAGCATGCTAACATTTCATGCCAGTGTTTTAGCTAATTATGTTCATTTGAACATAAAACTAACGGATTTCGACACCATCTTACAAGCATGCTAACATTTTATCCCAGCATTTTAGATCATTTTAATCATTTAAACCTTAAATCACTGATTTTGATACTTGACACATCTTAAAAGTATGTTATATTATTCAATGTTTGCGTGATAAAATTAGCATGCTAACATTTTAGCCTAGCATTTTAGCATTTTTTTTCATTTAAACCAAAAAACATAGATTTTGATACTTGACACCGTCTTAAAAGTATGTTAAATTATCCATTATTTACATGCTAACATTAGTATGCTAACATATCCGAGCATTTTAGCTACTTGTATTCATTTAAACCTAAAAGTCATTGATTTTGATACTTGGTGTCAACTTGAAAGTACACTAACTTAGTATGCTAACATGTTATGCTAGTATTTTAGGTAATTATATTCATTTGAACCTAAATATCATGGATTTTTGCACCATCTTGCAAGTATGCTACTTATTGGTATCATTTTTAACATTGACATGCTAACGTTTTATGCTAGCATTTGAGCTAGTTTTGACCATTTAAACCTAAAATTCATGGATTTTGCTACTTGTTCCCATTGTAACAAGCTAACATTAGCATGCTAGCATTTGTGGTAGCTTTTTAGCTTCAATCAAGCTTCAATTTTCTAGTTGATATTGTTACACCGTCAACCTGTGTTTTTGTCTAATTATAGTTGTGTTAAAAAATGTTTTAATGTTCAGTACATTCACGACATTGCTAGGTGCTAACATGCTAACAATTAGCATGTTAGCATTTTAGCTATTTGACTCCAATCTAAATACAAATATCCACATGACATGACGTAGGAACACAATAGGACCGCCTTATTTAATGATAATAATAATAATAATAATAATGGATTTTATTTGTAAAAGCTTTTTAAATTTAGCAAACAACCTCAAAGTGCTACAGTGTATTCAAAAATAAATAGATAATAAAAAAATAAAAAACTAGAACAGCCTAATAGCTAGAACTAGCACGCATAAATCTAAAACAAGGCTTTTTTAAAAAGAATGGTTTTTAAGCCTTTTTTAAAAGCATCCACAGTCTGTGGTGCCCTCAGGTGGTCAGGGAGAGCGTTCCACAGACCGGGAGCGGCGAAGCAGAAAGCCCGGTCTCCCATAGTTCGTAGCTTTGTCCTCGGAGGTTGGACGACAAAGCTATTTCACCCGATCTGTTCAGGTGCTAGCATGCTAACATCAGCATTCTAATTTTTTTTTTTGCTAGCATTTTAGCTAATTTTGCAGGTTTTTTTTGCAGTGATAGAGATCATCGGCCACACCTTATTTTCATCCTCTTTCACACGGAAGGTCAAGCAAGAATCTCTTGGAATTTCCACCAAGATGTTCATGAAAGTGGACGTCGAGGGCGGCAAGCTGCACATCACCAAGTTAAAGGACGGACCTGACGACAAATACTTTGTACACGATAAAAGTAAGGACTCGTTTTGTTTTTTATCCGCCCGCGCTTTGTTCTTTAACCTGATCTGGACCAAGTCGCCAACTTTTACAAGTTGGCTGACGTGACTGACTCTGCCTCCCGGGGTCCTCCCACAGTCCGGCAGCTGGTGAAGTCCCAGAAGATGCACGCCAAGCTGGTCATCGTGGTGGAGACGGAGAAGGAGAAAATCCTGCGCAGGGAGTTTGTCTTTGACAACGCCAAGGTGGGGCCCCTACTTGACTTTGTTTACCATGGAGGGCCAAACTGTCTTATAAAAGTATAAAAGTCTTATGAAAACTGTCTTATATTAATGTCAACATGCTAACATTAGTATGCTAATGTTTTATGCTAGTTTTTTTTCATCTGTTTAAACCTAAAAATCATGGCTTGATACTAGAAACCACCTTAGCAGTTTGTTGAATGATTAAATATTAGCATCCTAACATTTTATGCGTTAGCATTTTAGCTCCTTTTATTTATGTAAACCGAAAAATCCTAGCCTGATACTAGACGCCATCTTGGCAGTATATTCAAATGTTTTATTTTTAATTTAAACCTAAAAATCATGGCTTAAAACTAGACATCATTTTAGCATTATGTTAAATTATTTAATGTTAGCATCCTAACATTTTATGCGTTAGCATTTAGCTCATTTTATTCGTTTAAACCTAAAAATCATGGCCAGATACCAGACACCATCTTTGCAGTATGTTAAATTATTTAATGTTAGCATACTAACAATTTATGCGTTAGCATTTTAGCTAATTTTATTTGTTTGAACCTAAAAATCATGGCTTTTGATACAAAAACATATCTTAGCATTATGTTAAATTATCCAAAGTTAGCATCCTAACATTTTATGCATTAGCATTTTAACAAATTTTATAGGGTTGCATCTAAAAATCATGACTTTTGATACTAGAAAACATCTTAACATTAAGTTAAAGTATCCAAAGTTAGCATCCTAACATTTTATGCATTAGCATTTTAGCAAAATGTATTTGTTTAAACCCCAAAATTATGGCCTGATACTAGAAACCATGTTAGCATTATGTTAAATTATCTATTGTTAGCATCCTAACATTTTATGCATTAGCATTTTAGCTAATTTTATTTTTTTTTAACCTGAAAATCATAGTCTGATACTAGACACCATCTTAGCAGTATGTTAATGTATTTAATGTTAGTATCCTAACATTTTATGCATTAGCATTTTAACAAATTGCATAGGTTTAAACCTAAAAATCATGGCTTTTGATTCTAGAAACCATCTTAACATTAAGTTAATGTATCCAACGTTAGCATCCTTAACATTTTATGCGTTAGCATTTTAGCTCATTTTATTTATTTAACCCTAAAAATCATAGCCTGATACTAGACACCATCTTGGCAGTATATTCAAATTTTTAATTTAAACGTAAAAATCATGGCTTGATACTAGAAACCATCTTAGCATTATGTTAAATTATTTATTGTTAGCATCCTAACATTTTATGCGTTAGCATTTTAGCTCATTTTATTTATTTAAACCGAAAAATCCTAGCCTGATACTAGACACCATCTTGGCAGTATATTTAAATGTTTTATTTTTCATTTAAACCTAAAAATCATGGCTTAAAACTAGACATCATTTTAGCATTATGTTAAATTATTTAATGTTAGCATCCTAACATTTTATGAGTTAGCATTTAGCTCATTTTATTCGTTTAAACCTAAAAATCATGGCCAGATACCAGACACCATCTTTGCAGTATGTTAAATTATTCAATGTTAGCATCCTAACAGTTTATGCGTTAGCATTTTAGCTAATTTTATTTGTTTGAACGTCAAAATCATGGCTTTTGATACAAAAACATATCTTAGCATTATGTTAAATTATCCAATGTTAGCATCCTAACATTTTATGCATTAGCATTTTAACAAATTTTATAGGGTTACATCTAAAAATCATGGCTTTTGATACTAGAAAACATCTTAACATTAAGTTAAAGTATCCAAAGTTAGCATCCTAACATTTTATGCATTAGCATTTTAGCAAAATGTATTTGTTTGAACCCCAAAATCATGGCTTGATACTAGAAACCATGTTAGCATTATGTTAAATTATCTAATGTTAGCATCCTAACATTTTATGCATTAGCATTTTAGCTAATTTTATTTGTTTGAACCTGAAAATCATGGCCTGATACTAGACACCATCTTAGCAGTATGTTAATGTATTTAATGTTAGTATCCTAACATTTTATGCATTAGCATTTTAACAAATTGCATAGGTTTAAACCTAAAAATCATGGCTTTTGATATTAGAAACCATCTTAACATTAAGTTAAAGTATCCAACGTTAGCATCCTAACATTT
>NC_084565.2:39700000-39707500 GCF_033978685.3 Nerophis lumbriciformis
TGAATCGAGAATAGAATTTTGTTACTTTACACATGCTAACTGTTAGCATGCTCACGTTAGCCTGAAAACCTTTTAGCTAATTTAGCAGGAATACACCTTAGAGTTGAATATTTTGATACTTCATACGTGCTAACTGTTAGCATACTCACGTTAGTATGATAGCCTTTTAGCTCATTTGGCAGGAATACACCTTAGAGTGGAATATTTTGTTACTTCACACGTGCTACCTGTTAGCATGCTCATGTTAGCATGATAACCTTTTAGCTCATTTAGCAGGAATACACCTTAGAGTTTAATATTTTTATACTTCATACGTGCTAACTGTTAGCATGCTCACGTTAGCATGATAGCCTTTTAGCTCATTTGGCAGGAATACACCTAAGAGTGGAATATTTTGTTACTTCACACGTGCTAACTGTTAGCATGCTCACGTTAGCCTGATAACCTTTTAGCTCATTTAGCAGGAATACACCTTAGAGTCGAATATTTTGTTACTTCACACATGCTAACTGTTAGCATGCTCATGTTAGCCTGACAACCTTTTAGCTCATTTAGCAGGAATACACCTTAGAGTTGAATATTTTGATAATTCATACGTGCTAACTGTTAGCATGCTCACGTTAGCCTGATAACCTTTTAGCTAATTTGGCAGGAATACACCTTAGAGTTGAATATTTTGATACTTCATACGTGCTAACTGTTAGCTTTCTCACATTAGCATGATAGCCTTTTAGCTCATTTGGCAGGAATACACCTTAGAGTGGAATATTTTTGTTACTTCACACGTGCTCCTTGTTAGCATGCTCATGTTAGCATGATAGCCTTTTAGCTCATTTGGCAGGAATACACCTTAGAGTCGAATATTTTGTTACTTCACACCTGCTAACTGTTAGCATGCTCATGTTAGCATGATAGCCTTTTAGCTAATTTGGCAGGAATACACCTTAGTCAAATATTTTGTTACTTCACACATGCTAACTGTTAGCATGCTCACGTTAGCATGATAGCCTTTTAGCTCATTTGGCAGGAATACACCTTAAAGTCAAATATTTTGTTACTTCACACATGCTACCTGTTAGCATGCTCACGTTAGCCTGATAGCCTTTTAGCTCATTTGGCAGGAATACACCTTTAGTTGAATATTTTGATACTTCATACGTGCTAACTGTTAGCATGCTCAAGTTAGCATGATAGCCTTTTAGCTCATTTAGCAGGAATACACCTTAGAGTCGAATATTTTGTTACTTCACACATGCTAACTGTTAGCATGCTCACGTTAACCTGATAACCTTTTAGCTCATTTAGCAGGAATACACCTTAGAGTTGAATATTTTGATACTCCATACGTGCTAACTGTTAGCATGCTCACGTTAGCCTTTTAGCTCATTTGGCAGGAATACACCTTAGAGTCGAATATTTAGTTACTTTACACGTGCTACCTGTTAGCATGATAGCCTTTTAGCTCATTTGGCAGGAATACACCTTAGAGTTGAATATTTTGTTACTTTACACGTGCTACCTGTTAGCATGCTCATGTTAGCATGACAACCTTTTAGCTCATTTAGCAGGAATACACCTTAGAGTCGAATATTTTGTTACTTCACACGTGCTACCTGTTAGCATGCTCATGTTAGCCTGATAGCCTTTTAGCTCATTTGGCAGGAATACACCTTAAAGTCGAATATTTTGTTACTTCACACATGCTAACTGTTAGCATGATAGCCTTTTAGCTCATTTAGCAGGAATACACCTTAGAGTTGAATATTTGGATACTTCATACGTGCTAACTGTTAGCATGCTCACGTTAGCATGATAGCCTTTTAGCTAATTTGGCAGAAATACACCTTAAAGTTGAATATTTTGTTACTTTACACATGCTAACTGTTAGCATGCTCATGTTAGGCTGAAAACCTTTTAGCTCATTTATAAGGAATACACCTTAGAGTTTAATATTTTTATACTTCATACGTGCTAACTGTTAGCATGCTCACGTTAGCATGATAGCCTTTAAGCTCATTTATAAGGAATACACCTTAGAGTTGAATATTTTGATACTTCATACATGCTAACTGTTAGCATGCTCACGTTAGCATGATAGCCTTTTAGCTCATTTGGCAGGAATACACCTTAAAGTCAAATATTTTGTTACTTCACACATGCTAACTGTTAGCATGCTCACGTTAGCATGATAGCCTTTTAGCTCATTTGGCAGGAAAACACCTTAGAGTCGAACATTTTGTTACTTTACACGTGCTACCTGTTAGCATGATAGCCTTTTAGCTCATTTGGCAGTAATACACCTGAAAGTCGAATATTTTGATACTTCTCGCCTGCTAACTGTTAGCATGTTAGCTTTTCTAATGAATTTTGCGGGTAAAAACCCAGGAGTCATAGTTTTTGTCACTTGTTGCAATCTGGCTACCATGCTAACTGTAACGTTCAACTTCACTAGTAATGGAATGGTAATGTGCCACTAAAAGAGCGTGGTCATGAATGGTATGTGTTGTGGTTGCAGGCGGAACCAGAACTACCTGAACATCTTACGCTTCCTGAACCTGGGAGACAAGAAGCTGAACCCGTTCGACATCACCCATCGCTTCACGCACCTCTTCTGGCTCGGCGACCTCAACTACCGCGTGGACTTACCCAACACGGTAACGGCCACTCAAGTCACCAGGCAGGCAGGTGTTGGTACTCACCGTGTGGTCTCAGGAAGCAGAGTTCATGGTGTCCAGGATCCGGCAGCAGCAGTACCAGGACCTCCTGTGCAGAGACCAGCTCAGCATGGAGAGGACCGAGCAGAGGGTCTTCCTGCACTTTGGTGTGACCTGAATATTCACAACTTACCTTTTAAAGCTTACCTTAAATCTTTGCCTTTGAACTTATAGCCGAGGAGGAGATCACCTTCGCACCGACATACCGCTTTGAGCGCTACACCCGAGACAAGTACGCCTACACCAAGGCCAAGGCCACCGGGGTATGCTCCTTTTGTCATTAGTACTACTACTACTAATACTACAATACTACTACTACTACAGTACTACTATTACAGTACTACTACTAGTACTACAGTACTAATACTACTACAGTACTACTACTACACCCGAGACAAGTACGTCTACACCAAGGCCAAGGCCACCGGGGTATGCTCCTTTTGTCATTAGTACTAGTACTACTAATACTACAATACTACTACTACAGTACTACTATTACAGTACTACTGCTAGTACTACAGTACTAATACTACTACAGTACTACTACTACACCCGAGACAAGTACGTCTACACCAAGGCCAAGGCCACCGGGGTATGCTCCTTTTGTCATTAGTACTAGTACTACTAATACTACAATACTACTACTACAGTACTACTATTACAGTACTACTGCTAGTACTACAGTACTAATACTACTACAGTACTACTACTACACCCGAGACAAGTACGCCTACACCAAGGCCAAGGCCACCGGGGTATGCTCCTTTTGTCATTAGTACTACTACTACTAATACTACAATACTACTACTACAGTACTACTATTACAGTACTACTACTAGTACTACAGTACTAATACTACTACAGTACTACTACTACACCCGAGACAAGTACGCCTACACCAAGGCCACCGGGGTATGCTCCTTTTGTCATTAGTACTACTACTACTACTACAGTACTACTACTACAGTACTACTATTACAGTACTACTACTAGTACTACAGTACTAATACTACTACTACACCCGAGACAAGTACGCCTACACCAAGGCCAAGACCACCGGGGTATGCTCCTTTTGTCATTAGTACTACTACTACTAATACTACAGTACTACTACTACAGTACTACTATTACAGTACTACTACTAGTACTACAGTACTAATACTACTACAGTACTACTACTACACCCGAGACAAGTACGCCTACACCAAGGCCAAGGCCACCGGGGTATGCTCCTTTTGTCATTAGTACTAGTACTACTAATACTACAATACTACTACTACAGTACTACTATTACAGTACTACTGCTAGTACTACAGTACTAATACTACTACAGTACTACTACTACACCCGAGACAAGTACGCCTACACCAAGGCCAAGGCCACCGGGGTATGCTCCTTTTGTCATTAGTACTACTACTACTAATACTACAATACTACTACTACAGTACTACTATTACAGTACTACTACTAGTACTACAGTACTAATACTACTACAGTACTACTACTACACCCGAGACAAGTACGCCTACACCAAGGCCACCGGGGTATGCTCCTTTTGTCATTAGTACTACTACTACTACTACAGTACTACTATTACAGTGCTACTACTAGTACTACAGTACTAATACTACTACAGTACTACTACTACACCCGAGACAAGTACGCCTACACCAAGGCCACCGGGGTATGCTCCTTTTGTCATTAGTACTAGTACTACTACTACTACTACTACTACTACTACTACTACTACTACTACTACTACTAGTACTACAGTTCTAATACTACTACAGTACTACTACTACACCCGAGACAAGTACGTCTACACCAAGGCCACCGGGGTATGCTCCTTTTGTCATTAGTACTACTACTACTAATACTACAGTACTACTACTACAGTACTACTATTACAGTACTACTACTAGTACTACTATACTAATACTACTACAGTACTACTACTACTACACCCGAGACAAGTACGTCTACACCAAGGCCAAGGCCACCAGGGTATGGTCCTTTTGTCATTAGTACTACTACTACTAATACTACAATACTACTACTACAGTACTACTATTACAGTACTACTACTAGTACTACAGTACTAATACTACTACAGTACTACTACTACACCCGAGACAAGTACGCCTACACCAAGGCCAAGGCCACCGGGGTATGCTCCTTTTGTCATTACTACTACTACTACTACTACTACTACAGTACTACTACTAGTACTACAGTACTAATACTACTACAGTACTACTACTACACCCGAGACAAGTACGTCTACACCAAGGCCAAGGCCACCGGGGTATGCTCCTTTTGTCATTAGTACTACTACTACTACTAATACTACAGTACTTACTACTACAGTACTACTATTACAGTACTACTACTAGTCCTACAGTACTAATACTACTACAGTACTACTACTACACCCGAGACAAGTACGTCTACACCAAGGCCAAGGCCACCGGGGTATGCTCCTTTTGTCATTAGTACTACTACTACTACTAATACTACAGTACTACTACTACAGTACTACTACTAGTACTACAGTACTAATACTACTACAGTACTACTACTACTACACGAGAGACAAGTACGTCTACACCAAGGCCAAGGCCACCGGGGTATGCTCCTTTTGTCATTAGTACTACTACTACTACTACTAATACTACAGTACTACTACTAGTACTACAGTACTACTACTACTACTACAGTACTACTACTACACCCGAGACAAGTACGCCTACACTGAGGCCAAGGCCACCAGGGTATGCTCCTTTTGTCATTAGTACTACTACTACTACTACTACTACTACAGTACTACTACTAGTACTACAGTACTAATACTACTACAGTACTACTACTACACCCGAGACAAGTACGTCTACACCAAGCCCAAGGCCACCGGGGTATGCTCCTTTTGTCATTAGTACTACTACTACTACTAATACTACAGTACTTACTACTACAGTACTACTATTACAGTACTACTACTAGTCCTACAGTACTAATACTACTACAGTACTACTACTACACCCGAGACAAGTACGTCTACACCAAGGCCAAGGCCACCGGGGTATGCTCCTTTTGTCATTAGTACTACTACTACTACTACTACTACAGTACTACTACTACAGTACTACTACTAGTACTACAGTACTAATACTACTACAGTACTACTACTACACCCGAGACAAGTACGCCTACACCAAGGCCAAGGCCACCGGGGTATGCTCCTTTTGTCATTAGTACTACTACTACTACAGTACTACTACTACTACAGTACTACTACAGTACTACTACAGTACTACTACAGTACTACTATAGTACTACTACTACAGGCGAGACAAGTACGCCTACACCAAGGCCACTGGGGTATGTTCCTTTTGTCATTAGTACTACTACTACTACAGTACTACTACTACAGTACTACTACTACAGTACTACTGCAGGCGAGACAAGTACGCCTACACCAAGGCCACTGGGGTATGCTCCTTTTGTCATTAGTACTGTTAGAACAGTACTACTACTACTACTACTACAGTACTAATACTAGTACAGTACTACTACTACTACTACTACAGTACTGCTACTACAGTACTGCTACTACAGTACTACTACTACTACTACTAAAGTACTACTACAACTACAGTACTACTACTACAGTACTACTACAGTACTACTACTACAGGCGAGACAAGTACGCCTACACCAAGGCCACTGGGGTATGCTCCTTTTGTCAATAGTACTACTACTACTACTACAGTACTACTACTACAGTACTACTACAGTACTACTACAGGTGAGACAAGTACGCCTACACCAAGGCCACTGGGGTATGCTCCTTTTGTCATTAGTACTATTAGTACAGTACTACCACTACTACAGTACTACTACTAGTACAGTACTACTACTACTACTACTACTACTACAGTACTGCTACTACAGTACTGCTACTACAGTACTAGTACTACTACTAAAGTACTACTACAACTACAGTACTACTACTACAGTACTACTACTACAGTACTACTACAGGCGAGACAAGTACGCCTACACCAAGGCCACTGGGGTATGTTCCTTTTGTCATTAGTACTACTACTACTACAGTACTACTACACATACTACTACAGTACTACTACTACAGGCGAGACAAGTACGCCTACACCAAGGCCACTGGGGTATGCTCCTTTTGTCATTAGTACTGTTAGTACAGTACTACTACTACTACAGTACTAATACTAGTACACTACTACTACTACTACTACTACTACTACTACTACAGTACTACTACTACAGTACGACTACTACTACTAAAGTACTACTACTACTACTACTACAACCGAGACAAGTACGCCCACATCAAGACCAAGGCCACCGGGGTATGTTCCTTTTGTCATTAGTACTACTACTACTACTACAGTACTACTACTACTACTACACGCGAGACAAGTACGCCTACACCAAGGCCAAGGTCACTGGTGTATGCTTCTTTTGTCATTAGTACTACTACTACTACTACTACAGTACTACTACTACTACTACTACTACAGTACTACTACTACAGTACTACTACTACAGTATTACTACTACAGGCGAGACAAGTACGCCTACACCAAGGACACTGGGGTGTGCTCCTTTTGTCATTAGTACTACTGCTACACTACTACACTACTACTACTACTACTACTACAACAGTACTACTATTTTAATAATCCTTACAATATATGTTTATATTTTTTAACCTTAAGGGCTCCCATCCACTTTGGTCCTGGGGACCTGC
>NC_084565.2:39712500-39800000 GCF_033978685.3 Nerophis lumbriciformis
AAAAAAATCATTAGCAAGACTAATTAAATTTGCCAGAAGAAAAAACAATTTCTGCAAGTGAAAAATCGATTTGCAGGTAGAAAAACAATTTTATTTAATAAAAAAAACAAAAAAAACATTAGCAAGTACAAAAACTATTTTATTCAATAAAAAAAATCATTAGCAAGACTAATTAAATTTTCAGAATAAAAACAATTTTCTGCAAGTGAAAAATCGATTTGCAGGTTGAAAAACAATTTCATTTAATAATAAAAAAAATAAACATTAGGAAGTACAAAAACAAATTT
This sequence comes from Nerophis lumbriciformis, assembly GCF_033978685.3. Lineage (NCBI taxonomy): Eukaryota > Metazoa > Chordata > Actinopteri > Syngnathiformes > Syngnathidae > Nerophis > Nerophis lumbriciformis. Next base: position 39,712,788 of record NC_084565.2, read on the forward strand.
TTTCAATAAAAATAATCATTAGCAAGACTAATTAAATTTGCCAGAATAAAAACTATTTTCTGCAAGTGAAAAATCAATTTGCAAGTAGAAAAACAATTTTATTTAATAAAAAAAAACCATTAGCAAGTAGAAAACTATTTTATTCAATAAAAAAATCATTAACAAGACTAATTAAATTTGCCAGAATAAAAAAAAAATTCTGCAAGTGAAAAATCGATTTGCAGGTTGAAAAATAATTTTATTTAATAATAAAAAAAAAAAAACATTAGCAAGTACAAAAACAATTTTATTAAATAAGAAAATCATTAGCAAGACTAAATACATTTGCCAGAATAAAAACAATTTTCTGTAAGTAAAACATTGATTTGCTAGTATAAAACAATTTTATTTAATAAAAAAAAACATTAGCAAGTACAAAAACAATTTTATTCAATAAAAAAATCATTAACAAGACTAATTAAATTTGCCAGAATAAAAACAATTTTCTGCAAGTAAAAAATCGATTTGCAAGTAGAAAAACAATTTTATTTAATAAAAACAAAAAAAACATTAGCAAGTAGGAAAACAATTTTATTCAATAAAAAAATCATTAGCAAGACTAATTAAATTTTCCAGAATGAAAACAATTTTCTGCAAGTAAAAAAATCGATTTTCAAGTAGAAAAACAATTTTATTTAATTAAAAAAAAAACATTAGCAAGTACACAAACAATTTTATTCACTAATTAAATTTGCCAGAATAAAAACAATTTTCTGCAAGTAAAAAATCGATTTGCAAGTAGAAAAACAATTTTATTTAATAAAAAAAAAAACATTACCAAGTACAAAAACAATTTTATTCAATAAAAAAATCATTAGCAAGACTAATTAAATTTGCCAGAATAAAAACAATTTTCTGCATGTGAAAAATCGATTTGCAGGTAGAAAAACATTAGCCAATAGGAAACTATTTTATTTAATCAAAAACACAATTGCAAGTATAAAAACAATTTTCTGCAAGTAAAAAAAAAATCGAATTTCAAGTAGAAAAACAATTTAATTCAATTAAAAAACCTTTAGCAAGTTTTATTTAGCTTTAACATGCTAACATTAGCTTGTTATACAGGGAACAGAGGCAGACAAGTCTCAAAAGTCATGAATTTTAGGTTTATACGGAATTTCTTCTTTTTTTTTGTTGCAAAAATGCTAGCATAAAACGTTAGCATTCTAACTTAGGAGAAGCTAACTTCTAATCAATCAATCAATCAATCAATGTTTATTTATGTAGCCCTAAATCACAAGTGTCTCAAAGGGCTGCACAAGCCACAACGACATCCTCGGTACAAAGTGGCGGCAAGTATCAAAATTCATGATTTTTAGGTTAAAAGAAGAAAAAAAATTGCAAAAATGCCAGCATAAAATGTTAGCATTCTAACTTAGGAGAAGCTAACATACTTCTAAAGTGGCGGCAAGTATCAAAATTCATGATTTTTAGGTTAAAAGAAGAAAAAAAATTGCAAAAATGCGAGCAGAAAACGTTAGCATTCTAACTCAAGAGAAGTTAACATACTTCTAAAGTGGCGCCAAGTATCAAAATCCATGAATTTTAGGTTTATACAGAAACATTTTTTTGCAAAAATGCTAGCATAAAACGTTAGCATGCTAACTTACGAGAAGTTAACATTTTTCTAAAGTGGCGCCGAGTATCCAAATCCATGATTTTTTGGTTTAATACGAAGAAAGAAAATTGCTAAAATGCTAGCATAAAACATTAGCATTTTAACTCGGGAGAAGTTAACATACTTCTGAAGTGGCGCCGAGTATCAAACCCATGAATTTGAGGTTTATACGAAAACATTTTTTTGCAAAAATGCTAGCATAAAATGTTAGCATGCTAACTTACGAGAAGTTAACATTCTTCTAAAGTGGCGCCAAATAATCAAAATCCATGAGTTTTAGGTTTAATGGGGGACGGCGTGGCGAAGTTGGGAGAGTGGCCGTGCCAGCAATCTGAGGGTTACTGGTTCAATCCCCACCTTCTACCATCCTAGTCGTTGTGTCCTTGAGCAAGACACTTCACCCTTGCTCCTGATGGCCCTGTGTGTGAATGTGTGTGTGTGAATGGGTGAATGTGGAAATAGTGGCAAAGCGCTTTGAGTTCCTTAAAAAAAGGTAGAAAAGCGCTATACAAGTATAACCCATTTACCATTAATACGAAGAAAGAAAATTGCTAAAATGCTAGCATAAAACGTTAGCATTTTAACTCGGGAGAAGTTAACATACTTCTAAAGTGGCGCCGAGTATCAAACCCATGAATTTTAGGTTTATATGAAAAAAAATGTTTGCAAAAATGCTAGCATAAAATGTTAGCATGCTAACTTACGAGAAGTTAACATTCTTCTAAAGTGGCGCCGAGTGTCAAAATCCATGATTTTTAGGTTTAATACGAATAAAAAAAATTGCAAAAATGCTAGCATAAAACGTTAGCATTTTAACTCGGGAGAAGTTAACATACTTCTAAAGTGGCGCCGAGTATCAAACCCATGATTTTTAGGTTTAATACGAATAAAAAAAATTGCAAAAATGCTAGCATAAAACGTTAGCATTTTAACTCGGGAGAAGTTAACATACTTCTAAAGTGGCGCCGAGTATCAAACCCATGAATTTTAGGTTTATACGAGAAAAAATGTTTGCAAAAATGCTAGCATAAAATGCTAGCATGCTAACTTACGAGAAGTTAACATACTTCTAAAGTGGCGCCAAGTATCAAAATCCATGAATTTTAGGTTTATACAGAAACATTTTTTTGCAAAAATGCTAGCATAAAACGTTAGCATGCTAACTTACGAGAAGTTAACATTCTTCTAAAGTGGCGCCGAGTATCCAAATCCATGATTTTTAGGTTTCATACGAAGAAAGAAAATTGCTAAAATGCTAGCATAAAACGTTAGCATTTTAACTCGGGAGAAGTTAACATACTTCTAAAGTGGCGCCGAGTATCAAACCCATGAATTTTAGGTTTATACGAGAAAAAATGTTTGCAAAAATGCTAGCATAAAATGCTAGCATGCTAACTTACGAGAAGTTAGCATTCTTCTAAAGTGGCGCCAAGTGGTTAAATCCATGATATTTAGGTTTAATAGGAAGAAAAAAAATTGAAAAAATGCTAGCATAAAACGTTAGCATTTTAACTCGGGAGAAGTTAACATACAAACCCCGATTCCATATGAGTTGGGAAATTGTGTTAGATGTAAATATAAACGGAATACAATGATTTGCAAATCATTTTCAACCCATATTCAATTGAATGCACTACAAAGACAACATATTTGATGTTCAAACTCATAAACTTTATTTTTTTTGCAAATAATAATTAACTTAGAATTTCATGGCTGCAACACGTGCCAAAGTAGTTGGGAAAGGGCATGTTCACCACTGTGTTACATGGCCTTTCCTTTTAACAACACTCAGTAAAGGTTTGGGAACTGAGGAGACACATTTTTGAAGCTTCTCAGGTGGAATTCTTTCCCATTCTTGCTTGATGTACAGCTTAAGTTGTTCAACTTCTCCGTTGTGCTATTTTAGGCTTCATAATGCACCACACATTTTCAATGGGAGACAGGTCTGGACTACAGGCAGGCCAGTCTAGTACCCGCACTCTTTTACTATGAAGCCACGTTGATGTAACTTGGCTAACTCAGGAGACGTTAACATACTTCTAAAGTGGCGGCAAGTATCAAAACCCATGATTTTTAGGTTAAAAGAAGAAAAAAAAAAATTGCAAAAATGCTAGCATAAAACATTAGCATGCTGACTTGTGGGATGTTCCAAATAAGTGTTTGATGAAGGTTTATACAGATTTTTTTTGTTGTTGCAAAAATTCTAGCATAAAACGTTAGCATTCTAACTCAGGAGAAGTTAACATACTTCTAAAGTGGAGCCAAGTATCAAAATTCATGATTTTTAGGTAAAAAGAAGAAAAAAAATTGCAAAAATGCTAGCATAAAACATTAGCATTCTAACTCAGGAGACGTTAACATACTTCTAAAGTGGCGGCAAGTATCAAAACCCATGATTTTTAGGTTAAAAGAAGAAAAAAAAAAATTGCAAAAATGCTAGCATAAAACATTAGCATGCTGACTTGTGGGATGTTCCAAATAAGTGTTTGATGAAGGTTTATACAGATTTTTTTTGTTGTTGCAAAAATTCTAGCATAAAACGTTAGCATTCTAACTCAGGAGAAGTTAACATACTTCTAAAGTGGAGCCAAGTATCAAAATTCATGATTTTTAGGTAAAAAGAAGAAAAAAAATTGCAAAAATGCTAGCATAAAACATTAGCATTCTAACTCAGGAGACGTTAACATACTTCTAAAGTGGCGGCAAGTATCAAAACCCATGATTTTTAGGTTAAAAGAAGAAAAAAAAAAATTGCAAAAATGCTAGCATAAAACATTAGCATGCTGACTTGTGGGATGTTCCAAATACCGGTAAGTGTTTGATGAGCATTCCTCAACTTTATCAGTATTTATTGCCACCTTTCCCAACTTCTTTGTCACGTATTTTATCAGTTTGAACATCAAATATGTTGTCATTGTAGCATATTCAACTGAATATGGGTTGAAAATGATTCGCAAATCATTGTATTCCGTTTATATTTACATCTAACACAATTTCCCAACTCATATGGAAACGGGGTTTGTACTTCTAAAGTGGCACCAAGTATCAAAAGCCATGAATTTTAGGTTTATATGAAAAAAAATGCTAGCATAAAACGTTAGCATGCTAACGTTAGCATGCGAGTATAGAAGAATTTAGCATCCTTCCAAGATGTCGCCAAGTATTACGAGGTAAATGTATTGAAAGATAAAAGAATGTTTGAGTGCAAGTGTAAAACATTGACAGAGAATGTCTGCAACTTGTGGACGACAACAATGTCGGTTGTGTTTCTTTCTGTAATTATTATTATTAGTAGTATTAGTTATAATGTACTAAAACAGTTTGATAATAAGCTCTGAGTATGTGCTTTTACTGCCATCTAGTGTCTAGTATGAGTGGTGTAAAATTAGTAAAATATTAATATTTGTTTCCATTTGTTGTTCAAATCCGGTGCTTTTTGCAGTTAAAGTTCCAAGGAAGGTTTTGAAACATTGCCAACAAGACAAGAAAAAGTAAAAATGGTGCGACTTCCTGCCACTCCACTTGACAAGTTCCTTTGAATGGCAGCAACTTCACAAAGGAAAGAAAGCAAAAGATGAGATTTTGACAAAATGTCTTGCAGAAACTGTCAGGACGTGTGAAGGTGAGAACACGGAACACTTGGATGGATCCATCAAAGTCTGGTTTGGCAACCAAGTGCAGGTAAATATTCTGCTGGGCACTTCAAGAATTTATGGCAAAAAGATTGTACTGTACATACCCAAGTGTCAACTGTACATACCCAAGTGGCAACTGTCCATACCCAAGTGTCAACTGTACATACCCAAGTGTCAACTGTACATACCCAAGGGTCAACTGTTTATACCCAAGGGTCAACTGTTTATACCTAAGTGTCAACTGTCCATACCCAAGTGTCAACTGTCCATACCTAAGTGTCAACTGTCCATACCTAAATGTCAACTGTCCATAGCTAAGTGTCAACTGTACATCCCTAAGTGTCAACTGTACATCCCTAAATGTCAACTGTCCATACCTAAATGTCAACTGTCCATAGTTAAGTGTCAACTGTACATACCCAAGTGTCAACTGTCCATACCCAAGTGTCAACTGTCCATACCTAAATGGCAACTGTCCATACCTAAATGTCAACTGTCCATACCCAAGTGTCAACTGTACATACCTAAATATCAACTGACCATAGTTAAGTGTCAACTGTCCATACCCAAGTGTCAACTGTCCATAGCTAAGTGTCAACTGTCCATACCCAAATGTCAACTGTCCATACCTAAATGTCAACTGTCCATACCTAAATGTCAACTGTCCATACCTAAATGTCAACTGTACATACCCAAGTGTCAACTGTCCATACCCAAATGTCAACTGTCCATACCTAAGTGTCAACTGTCCATACCTAAATGTCAACTGTCCATAGCTAAGTGTCAACTGTCCATACCTAAATGTCAACTGTCCATAGCTAAGTGTCAACTGTCCATACCCAAGTGTCAACTGTACATACCCAAGGGTCAACTGTTTATACCCAAATGTCAACTGTCCATACCTAACTGTCAACTGTCCATACCTAAATGTCAACTGTCCATAGCTAAGTGTCAACTGTCCATACCTAAATGTCAACTGTCCATAGCTAAGTGTCAACTGTCCATACCCAAGTGTCAACTGTACATACCCAAGTGTCAACTGTACATACCCAAATGTCAACTGTCCATAGTTAAGTGTCAACTGTCCATACCCAAGTGTCAACTGTACATACATAAGTGTCAACTGTACATACCTAAATGGCAACTGTCCATACCTAAATGTCAACTGTCCATACCCAAGTGTCAACTGTCCATACCCAAGGGTCAACTGTTTATACCTAAGTGTCAACTGTACATACCCAAGTGTCAACTGTCCGTACCCAAGTGTCAACTGTCCATACCTAAATGTCAACTGTCCATACCCAAGTGTCAACTGTACATACCCAAGTGTCAACTGTCCATACCCAAATGTCAACTGTCCATAGCTAAGTGTCAACTGTCCATAGCTAAGTGTCAACTGTCCATACCCAAGTGTCAACTGTCCATACCTAAGTGTCAACTGTCCATACCTAAATGTCAACTGTCCATAGCTAAGTGTCAACTGTCCATACCCAAGTGTCAACTGTCCATACCCAAGTGTCAACTGTCCATACCCAAATGTCAACTGTCCATACCTAAGTGTCAACTGTCCATACCTAAATGTCAACTGTCCATACCCAAGTGTCAACTGCCCATACCCAAGTGTCAAGTGTACATCCCTAAGTGTCAACTGTACATACATAAGTGTCAACTGTACATCCCTAAGTGTCAAGTGTACATACCCAAGTGTCAACTGTCCATACCCTAAGTGTCTACTGTACATCCCTAAGTGTCAACTGTCCATCCCCAAGTGTCAACTGTCCATACCCAAGTGTCAACTGTCTATACCCAAATGTCAACTGTCCATACCCATGTGTCAACTGTACATCCCTAAGTGTCAACTGTACATACCTAAGTGTCAACTGTACATACCCAAGTGTCAACTGTCCATACCCAAGTGTCAACTGTCCATACCCAAATGTCAACTGTCCATACCTACAGTAAGTGTCAACTGTCCATACCTAAATGTCAACTGTCCATACCGAAGTGTCAACTCTCCATACCCAAGTGTCAACTGTCCATACCTAAATGTCAACTGTCCATAGCTAAGTGTCAACTGTCCATACGCAAGTGTCAACTGTCCATACCCAAGTGTCAACTGTCCATACCTAAATGTCAACTGTCCATAGCTAAGTGTCAACTGTCCATACCCAAGTGTCAACTGTCCATACCCAAGTGTCAACTGTCCATACCCGAATGTCAACTGTCCATACCCGAATGTCAACTGTCCATACCCGAATGTCAACTGTCCATACCCAAGTGTCAACTGTCCATACCTAAATGTCAACTGTCCATAGTTAAGTGTCAACTGTACATACCCAAATGTCAACTGTCCATACCTAAGTGTCAACTGTCCATACCTAAATGTCAACTGTCCATACCTAAATGTCAACTGTCCATACCTAAATGTCCATTGTCCATACCTAAATGTCAACTGTCCATACCCAAGTGTCAACTGTCCATACCCAAGTGTCAACTGTCCATACCTAAATGTCAAGTGTACATACCCAAGTGTCAACAGTACATACCCAAGTGTCAACTGTACATACCCAAGTGTCAACTGTCCATACCTAAGTGTCAACTGTCAATACCTAAATGTCAATTGTCCATACCTAAGTGTCAACTGTACATACCTAAGTGTCAACTGTACATACCTAGTTTCAACTGTACATAAATACTATACCTACCTATGTACCAAACTTACCCAATTATCTGCCATCTTGAGAATGTACTGCATCTTTTTGAAGTATATACTATACCTAGCTATGTACCAAACCTACCCAGGTTTTTACCATACCTACCTATCTACTGTATGTACCAAACCCACCCCAGTGTCTACCAACCTACCAAGTGTGTACTTTATCTTCCTATTTATCTTTCCAAGCTCACTCCAATCATCTCGGACGCCGAGTACCTTCTGGACCAGCACATCCTGATCTGCGTCAAGTCCACGGACTCGGACGAGTCGTACGGTAAAGACCCGGTCGAGACTCCGCGTCTACCAGGAGAAGGTAACACGCTTCTTGTGCTTCTTCCAGGAGAAGGTTGTGTAGCGCTGAGAGCCGCCCAGTTCTGCTACACCGAGTTCCAGGTGGCCCTGACACACCACGGAGAGAACACGGGCGTGTTGACCGGCGGCATCCAGCTGCACACCTCTGAGGGCAAACCCACTGAGAAGTTATACGGTCAGCGTCCTCACCCACGCTTCTGCCGACATCACTTCCTGTGCTCTGCCGACATCACTTCCTGTTCTCTCCCCCGCAGACTTCATCAAAGTGGAGAAAGACGACACAAAAGGCAAAAGCGGCGAAGCCAACAAGTGAGAACTTTGTTTTTATTTCCGAACTACGCTAACTTTTCCGATGTTATCGTGCTAATTTTAGCATGCTAACATTTTATGCAAGTATTTTAGCTATTTATATTAATTTGGACATAAAAATCACGGATTTTGATACTTGCCGCAATTTTAGAAGTACGCTAACTTTTCCGATGTTATTATGCTATGCTAACATTTTTTGTGAGTATTTTAGCTAATCATATTAATTTGGACCTAAAAATCATGGATTTTGATACTTGCCGCAATTTTAGAAGTACGCTCACTTTTCCAAAGTTATCGTGCTAACGTTAGCATGCTAGCATTTTATGCTAATATTTTAGCTCAATATATTCATTTGGACCTAAAAATCACGGATTTTGAGACTTGCCGCAATTTTAGAAGTATGTTTTCTTTTCCGATGTTATCATGCTATAGTAACATTTTATGCGAGTATTTTAGCTAATAATATATTAATTTGGACATAAAAATCACAGATTTTGATACTTGTCGCAATTTTAGAAGTAAGTTAACTTTTCCGATGTTATCATGCTATGCTAGCATTTTATGCTAGTATTTGAGCCAATTATAGTCCTTTGGACCTAAAAATCACGGATTTTGATACTTGCCGCAATTTTAGAAGTACGCTAACTTTTCCGATGTTATCGTGCTGTGATAACATTTTATGCGAGTATTTTAGGTAATTATATTAGTTTGGACATAAAAATCACGGATTTTGATACTTGCCGCAATTTTAGAAGTAAGTTAACTTTTCCGATGTTATCATGCTATGCTAACATTTTATGTGAGTATTTTAGCTAATTATATTCATTTCGACCTAAAAATCACGGATTTTGATACTTGCCGCAATTTTAGAAGTACGCTAACTTTACCGATGTTATCATGTTATGCTAACATGTTATGCTAGTATTTGAGCCAATTATATTCATTTGGACCTAAAAATCACGTATTTTGATACTTGCCGCAATTTTAGAAGTACGCTAACTTTTCCGATGTTATTATGCTATGCTAACATTTTTTGTGAGTATTTCAGCTAATCATATTAATTTGGACCTAAAAATCATGGATTTTGATACTTGCCGCAATTTTAGAAGTACGCTCACTTTTCCGAAGTTATCGTGCTAACGTTAGCATGCTAACATTTTATGCTAGTATTTTAGCTCAATATATTCATTTGGACCTAAAAATCACGGATTTCGAGACTTGCCGCAATTTTAGAAGTACGCTTTCTTTTCCGATGTTATCATGCTATAGTAACATTTTATGCGAGTATTTTAGCTAATAATATATTAATTTGGACATAAAAATCACAGATTTTGATACTTGCCGCAATTTTAGAAGTAAGTTAACTTTTCCGATGTTATCATGCTATGCTAGCATTTTATGCGAGTATTTTAGCTAATTATATATTTTTTTGACCTAAAAATCACGGATTTTGATACTTGCCGCGATTTTAGAAGTACGCTAACTTTTCCGATGTTATTATGCTATGCTAACATTTTTTGTGAGTATTTTAGCTAATCATATTAATTTGGACCTAAAAATCATGGATTTTGATACTTGCCGCAATTTTAGAAGTACGCTCACTTTTCCGATGTTTTTATGCTATGCTAACATTTTTTGTGAGTATTTTAGCTAATCATATTAATTTGGACCTAAAAATCATGGATTTTGATACTTGCCGCAATTTTAGAAGTGCGCTCACTTTTCTGATGTTATCGTGCTAACGTTAGCATGCTAACATTTTATGCTAATATTTTAGCTCAATATATTCAATTGGACCTAAAAATCACGGATTTTGAGACTTGTCGCAATTTTAGAAGTACGCTTTCTTTTCCGATGTTATCATGCTATAATAACATTTTATGCGAGTATTTTATCTAATAATATATTAATTTGGACATAAAAATAACAGATTTTGATACTTGCCGCAATTTTAGAAGTACGCTAACTTTTCCGATGTTATTATGCTATGCTAGCATTTTATGCTAGTATTTTTGCCAATTATATTAATTTGGACCTAAAAATCACGGATTTTGATACTTGCCGCAATTTTAGAAGTAAGTTAACTTTTCCGATGTTATCTTGCTAACGTTAGCATGCTAACATTTTATGCTAGTATTTTAGCTCAATATATTCATTTGGACCTAAAAATCACGGCTTTTGATACTTGCCGCAATTTTAGAAGTACGCTCACTTTTCCGATGTTATCATGCTATGCTAACATTTTTTGTGAGTATTTTAGCTAATCATATTAATTTGGACCTAAAAATCATGGATTTTGGTACTTGCCGCAATTTTAGAAGTACGCTTACTTTTCCGAAGTTATCGTGCTAACGTTAGCATGCTAACATTTTATGCAAGTATTTTAGCTAATTATATTCATTTGGACATAAAAATCACGGATTTTGATACTTTCCGCAATTTTAGAAGTAAGTTAACTTTTCCGATGTTATCATGCTATGCTAACATTTTATGCTAGTATTTGAGCCAATTATAGTCATTTGGATCTAAAAATCACGGATTTTGATACTTGCCGCAATTTTAGAAGTACGCTAACTTTTCCGATGTTATCATGCTATGCTAACATTTTATGCAAGTATTTTAGCTAATTATATTCATTTGGACCTAAAAATCACGGATTTTGAGACTTGCCGCAATTTTATAAGTACGCTAACTTTTCCGATGTTATCATGCTAATTTTAGCATGCTAACATTTTATGCAAGTATTTTAGCTAATTATATTCATTTGGACTTAAAAATCACGGATTTTGATACTTGCCGCAATTTTAGAAGTACGCTAACTTTTCCGATGTTATCATGCTATGCTAACATTTTTTGTGAGTATTTTAGCTAATCATATTAATTTGGACATAAAAATCACAGATTTTGATACTTGCCGCAATTTTAGAAGTACGCTAACTTTTCCGATGTTATCATGCTATTCTAACATTTTATGCTATTATTTGAGCCAATTATATTTATTTGGACCTAAAAATCACGGATTTTGATACTTGCCGCAATTTTAGAAGTACGCTAACTTTTCCGATGTTATCATGCTATGCTAACATTTTATGCGAGTATTTTAGCTAATAATATATTAATTTGGACATAAAAATCACAGATTTTGATACTTGCCGCAATTTTAGAAGTACGCTCACTTTTCCGATGTTTTCATGCTATGCTAACATTTTATGCAAGTATTTTAGCTAATTATATTAATTTCGACCTAAAAATCACGGATTTTGATACTTGCCGCAATTTTAGAAGTACGCTAACTTTTCCGATGTTATCATGCTATGCTAACATTTTATGCGAGTATTTTAGCTAATTATAATAATTTCGACCTAAAAATCACGGATTTTGATACTTGCCGCAATTTTAGAAGTGCGCTAACTTTTCCGATGTTATTATGCTATGCTAGCATTTTATGCGAGTATTTTAGCTAATTATATTAATTTGGATCTAAAAATCACGGATTTTGATACTTGCCGCAATTTTAGAAGTAGGCTAACTTTTCCGATGTTATTATGCTATGCTAGCATTTTTTGTGAGTATTTTAGCTAATCATATTAATTTGGACCTAAAAATCATGGATTTTGATACTTGCCGCAATTTTAGAAGTACGCTCACTTTTCCGATGTTATCATGCTATGCTAACATTTTATGCGAGTATTTTAGCTAATTATATTAATTTCAACCTAAAAATCATGGATTTTGATACTTGCCGCAATTTTAGAAGTACGCTAACTTTTCCGATGTTATCATGCTATGCTAACATTTTATGCTATTATTTGAGCCAATTATATTTATTTGGACCTAAAAATCACGGATTTTGATACTTGCCGCAATTTTAGAAGTACGCTAACTTTTCCGATGTTATCATGCTATGCTAACATTTTATGCGAGTATTTTAGCTAATAGTATATTAATTTGGACATAAAAATCACAGATTTTGATACTTGCCGCAATTTTAGAAGTACGCTCACTTTTCCGATGTTTTCATGCTATGCTAACATTTTATGCAAGTATTTTAGCTAATTATATTAATTTCGACCTAAAAATCACGGATTTTGATACTTGCCGCAATTTTAGAAGTACGCTAACTTTTCCGATGTTTTCATGCTATGCTAACATTTTATGCGAGTATTTTAGCTAATTATATTAATTTCGACCTAAAAATCACGGATTTTGATACTTGCCGCAATTTTAGAAGTGCGCTAACTTTTCCGATGTTATTATGCTATGCTAGCATTTTATGCGAGTATTTTAGCTAATTATATTAATTTGGATCTAAAAATCACGGATTTTGATACTTGCCGCAATTTTAGAAGTAGGCTAACTTTTCCGATGTTATCATGCTATGCTAGCATTTCATGCGAGTATTTTAGCTAATTATATTAATTTTGACCTAAAAATCACGGATTTTGATACTTGCCGCAATTTTAGAAGTACGCTCACTTTTCCGATGTTATCGTGCTAACGTTAGCATGCTAACATTTTATTCAAGTATTTTAGCTAATTATATTCATTTACTTGCCGCAATTATAGAAGTACGCTAACTTTTCCGATGTTATTATGCTATGCTAACATTTTTGTGAGTATTTTAGCTAATCATATTAATTTGGACCTAAAAATCATGGATTTTGATACTTGCCGCAATTTTAGAAATACGCTAACTTTTCCGATGTTATCATGCTGGTATTTGAACCAATTATATTCATTTGGACCTAAAAATCACGGATTTTGATACTTGCCGCAATTTTTGAAGTACGCTAACTTTTCCGATGTTATCGTGCTATGATAACATTTTATGCGAGTATTTTAGCTAATTATATTCATTTGGACTTAAAAATCACGGATTTTGATACTTGCCGCAATTTTAGAAGTACGCTAACTTTTCCGATGTTATCATGCTATGCTAACATTTTATGCTATTATTTGAGCCAATTATATTTATTTGGACCTAAAAATCACGGATTTTGATACTTGCCGCAATTTTAGAAGTACGCTAACTTTTCCGATGTTATCATGCTATGCTAACATTTTTTGTGAGTATTTTAGCTAATCATATTAATTTGGACATAAAAATCACAGATTTTGATACTTGCCGCAATTTTAGAAGTACGCTAACTTTTCCGATGTTATCATGCTATTCTAACATTTTATGCTATTATTTGAGCCAATTATATTTATTTGGACCTAAAAATCACGGATTTTGATACTTGCCGCAATTTTAGAAGTACGCTAACTTTTCCGATGTTATCATGCTATGCTAACATTTTATGCGAGTATTTTAGCTAATAATATATTAATTTGGACATAAAAATCACAGATTTTGATACTTGCCGCAATTTTAGAAGTACGCTCACTTTTCCGATGTTTTCATGCTATGCTAACATTTTATGCAAGTATTTTAGCTAATTATATTAATTTCGACCTAAAAATCACGGATTTTGATACTTGCCGCAATTTTAGAAGTACGCTAACTTTTCCGATGTTATCATGCTATGCTAACATTTTATGCGAGTATTTTAGCTAATTATATTAATTTCGACCTAAAAATCACGGATTTTGATACTTGCCGCAATTTTAGAAGTGCGCTAACTTTTCCGATGTTATTATGCTATGCTAGCATTTTATGCGAGTATTTTAGCTAATTATATTAATTTGGATCTAAAAATCACGGATTTTGATACTTGCCGCAATTTTAGAAGTAGGCTAACTTTTCCGATGTTATCATGCTATGCTAGCATTTCATGCGAGTATTTTAGCTAATTATATTAATTTTGACCTAAAAATCACGGATTTTGATACTTGCCGCAATTTTAGAAGTACGCTCACTTTTCCGATGTTATCGTGCTAACGTTAGCATGCTAACATTTTATTCAAGTATTTTAGCTAATTATATTCATTTACTTGCCGCAATTATAGAAGTACGCTAACTTTTCCGATGTTATTATGCTATGCTAACATTTTTGTGAGTATTTTAGCTAATCATATTAATTTGGACCTAAAAATCATGGATTTTGATACTTGCCGCAATTTTAGAAATACGCTAACTTTTCCGATGTTATCATGCTATGCTAACATTTTATGCTAGTATTTGAACCAATTATATTCATTTGGACCTAAAAATCACGGATTTTGATACTTGCCGCAATTTTTGAAGTACGCTAACTTTTCCGATGTTATCTTGCTATGATAACATTTTATGCGAGTATTTTAGCTAATTATATTCATTTGGACATAAAAATCACAGATTTTGATACTTGCCGCAATTTTAGAAGTACGCTAACTTTTCCGATGTTATCATGCTATGCTAACATTTTATGCTATTATTTGAGCCAATTATATTTATTTGGACCTAAAAATCACGGATTTTGATACTTGCCGCAATTTTAGAAGTACGCTAAGTTTTCCGATGTTATCATGCTATGCTAACATTTTTTGTGAGTATTTTAGCTAATCATATTAATTTGGACATAAAAATCACAGATTTTGATACTTGCCGCAATTTTAGAAGTACGCTAACTTTTCCGATGTTATCATGCTATTCTAACATTTTATGCTATTATTTGAGCCAATTATATTTATTTGGACCTAAAAATCACGGATTTTGATACTTGCCGCA
Source organism: Nerophis lumbriciformis (assembly GCF_033978685.3). NCBI lineage: Eukaryota > Metazoa > Chordata > Actinopteri > Syngnathiformes > Syngnathidae > Nerophis > Nerophis lumbriciformis. The sequence continues at coordinate 39,728,066 of NC_084565.2, forward strand.
ATTTTAGAAGTACGCTAACTTTTCCGATGTTATCATGCTATGCCAACATTTTATGCGAGTATTTTAGCTAATAATATATTAATTTGGACATAAAAATCACAGATTTTGATACTTGCCGCAATTTTAGAAGTACGCTCACTTTTCCGATGTTTTCATGCTATGCTAACATTTTATGCAAGTATTTTAGCTAATTATATTAATTTCGACCTAAAAATCACGGATTTTGATACTTGCCGCAATTTTAGAAGTACGCTAACTTTTCCGATGTTATCATGCTATGCTAACATTTTATGCGAGTATTTTAGCTAATTATAATAATTTCGACCTAAAAATCACGGATTTTGATACTTGCCGCAATTTTAGAAGTGCGCTAACTTTTCCGATGTTATTATGCTATGCTAGCATTTTATGCGAGTATTTTAGCTAATTATATTAATTTGGATCTAAAAATCACGGATTTTGATACTTGCCGCAATTTTAGAAGTAGGCTAACTTTTCCGATGTTATTATGCTATGCTAGCATTTTTTGTGAGTATTTTAGCTAATCATATTAATTTGGACCTAAAAATCATGGATTTTGATACTTGCCGCAATTTTAGAAGTACGCTCACTTTTCCGATGTTATCATGCTATGCTAACATTTTATGCGAGTATTTTAGCTAATTATATTAATTTCGACCTAAAAATCATGGATTTTGATACTTGCCGCAATTTTAGAAGTACGCTAACTTTTCCGATGTTATCATGCTATGCTAACATTTTATGCTATTATTTGAGCCAATTATATTTATTTGGACCTAAAAATCACGGATTTTGATACTTGCCGCAATTTTAGAAGTACGCTAACTTTTCCGATGTTATCATGCTATGCTAACATTTTATGCGAGTATTTTAGCTAATAATATATTAATTTGGACATAAAAATCACAGATTTTGATACTTGCCGCAATTTTAGAAGTACGCTCACTTTTCCGATGTTTTCATGCTATGCTAACATTTTATGCAAGTATTTTAGCTAATTATATTAATTTCGACCTAAAAATCACGGATTTTGATACTTGCCGCAATTTTAGAAGTACGCTAACTTTTCCGATGTTATCATGCTATGCTAACATTTTATGCGAGTATTTTAGCTAATTATATTAATTTCGACCTAAAAATCACGGATTTTGATACTTGCCGCAATTTTAGAAGTGCGCTAACTTTTCCGATGTTATTATGCTATGCTAGCATTTTATGCGAGTATTTTAGCTAATTATATTAATTTGGATCTAAAAATCACGGATTTTGATACTTGCCGCAATTTTAGAAGTAGGCTAACTTTTCCGATGTTATCATGCTATGCTAGCATTTCATGCGAGTATTTTAGCTAATTATATTAATTTTGACCTAAAAATCACGGATTTTGATACTTGCCGCAATTTTAGAAGTACGCTCACTTTTCCGATGTTATCGTGCTAACGTTAGCATGCTAACATTTTATTCAAGTATTTTAGCTAATTATATTCATTTACTTGCCGCAATTATAGAAGTACGCTAACTTTTCCGATGTTATTATGCTATGCTAACATTTTTGTGAGTATTTTAGCTAATCATATTAATTTGGACCTAAAAATCATGGATTTTGATACTTGCCGCAATTTTAGAAATACGCTAACTTTTCCGATGTTATCATGCTATGCTAACATTTTATGCTAGTATTTGAACCAATTATATTCATTTGGACCTAAAAATCACGGATTTTGATACTTGCCGCAATTTTTGAAGTACGCTAACTTTTCCGATGTTATCGTGCTATGATAACATTTTATGCGAGTATTTTAGCTAATTATATTCATTTGGACATAAAAATCACAGATTTTGATACTTGCCGCAATTTTAGAAGTAAGTTTACTTTTCCAATGTTATCTTGCTAACGTTAGCATGCTAACATTTTATGCAAGTATTTTAGCTAATTATATTCATTTGGACATAAAAGTCACAGATTTTGATACTTGTCGCAATTTTAGAAGTAAGTTCACTTTTCCGATCTTATTGTGCTAACGGTAGCAAGCTAACATTTTATTCAAGTATTATAGCTAGTTATATTCATTTGGACCTAAAAATCACGGATTATGATACTTGCCGCAATTTTAGAAGTACGCTAACTTTTCCGATGTTATTATGCTATGCTAACATTTTTTGTGAGTGATGTGGGCGCGCATGGAGTCGTATATCAACATGGACGGAGCTGCGTGAAAAAAGCCACCCGGCCTCTTCGCGTAAACTTACCTTAACCACTCATCTTTTCTTCATCCATCCATCCCTTCGAGTTAGCTTTTATGATGACGCCGGCTGGAAAGGTCTCTTTTGGCAAGGTCTTCCTTTTGAATATCACCATGGGTGGAAGTTTCTGGCCATTAGCATGGCAAGCTAGAACCACAGTGAAGGATGACTTCTCATTCCCTGTGGTGCGAATATTCACCGTACGTGCTCCCGTTGTATCCACAGTGCGGTTCACAGGAATATCAAAAGTGGAACCTCGTCCATGTTGATAATGTTCTCTGGCCGGATCTTTTTTTCAGCTATCTTGTTTTTACAATATGCACGGAAAGTAGCCAGCTTTTCTTGAAAGTCTTTAGGCAGTTGCTGTGAAATAGTAGTCCGTGTGCGGATGGAGAGATTGCGTCTTTTCATGAACCGAAAACCTGTCGCTTAGTAGGAGCCATTTTGTGGTCTTTACAGATGTAAACACACAAAGGAAATGAAACGTAATATCCGCGCACTTCTTCTTCTTCTACGCGGGCGGGTGGTTGCTTACAGTAGAAGAAGAAGCGCTTCCTCTTCTATGGGGGCGGGTGCTTACCTTGGCGGTTGCTTGCGTAGAAGAAGAAGCACTTCCTCTTCTACGGGGAAAAAAGATGGCGGCCGTTTACCGTAGTTGCGAGACCGAAACTTTATGAAAATGAATCTTAATATTAATCCATATATAAAGCGCACCGGGTTATAAGCCGCACTGTCAGCTTTTGAGTAAATTTGTGGTTTTTAGGTGCGGCTAATAGTGCGGAAAATACGGTAATTATATTAATTTCTACCTAAAAATCACGGATTTTGATACTTGCCGCAATTTTAGAAGTAAGTTAACTTTTCCGATGTTATCTTGCTAACGTTAGCATGCTAACATTTTATGCAAGTATTTTAGCTAATTATATTCATTTGGACATAAAAGTCACGGATTTTGATACTTGTCGCAATTTTAGAAGTAAGTTCACTTTTCCGATCTTATTGTGCTAACGGTAGCATGCTAACATTTTATTCAAGTATTATAGCTAGTTATATTCATTTGGACCTAAAAATCACGGATTTTGATACTTGCCGCAATTTAAGAAGTACGCTCACTTTTCCGAAGTTATCGTGCTAACGTTAGCATGCTAACATTTTATGCTAGTATTTTAGCTCAATATATTCATTTGGACCTAAAAATCACGGCTTTTGATACTTGCCGCAATTTTAGAAGTACGCTCACTTTTCCGATGTTATCATGCTATGCTAACATTTTATGCGAGTATTTTAGCTAATTACATTAATTTCGACCTAATAATCACGGATTTTGATACTTGCCGCAATTTTAGAAGTAAGTTAACTTTTCCGATGTTATCATGCTATGCTAGCATTTTATGCTAGTATTTTTGCTAATTATATTAATTTGGACCTAAAAATTACAGATTTTGACACTTGCCGCAATTTTAGAAGTACACTAACTTTTCCGATGTTATTATGCTATGATAACATTGTATGCGAGTATTTTAGCTAATTATATTCATTTGGACATAAAAATCACGGATTTTGATACTTGCCGCAATTTTAGAAGTAAGTTTACTTTTCCGATGTTATCTTGCTAACGTTAGCATGCTAACATTTTATGCAAGTATTTTAGCTAATTATATTCATTTGGACATAAAAGTCACGGATTTTGATACTTGTCGCAATTTTAGAAGTAAGTTCACTTTTCCGATCTTATTGTGCTAACGGTAGCATGCTAACATTTTATTCAAGTATTATAGCTAGTTATATTCATTTGGACCTAAAAATCACGGATTTTGATACTTGCCGCAATTTTAGAAGTAAGCTAACTTTTCCGATGTTATTATGCTTTGCTAACATTTTTTGTGAGTATTTTAGCTAATCATATTAATTTGGACCTAAAAATCATGGATTTTGATACTTGCCGCAATTTTAGAAGTACGCTCACTTTTCCGAAGTTATCGTGCTAACGTTAGCATGCTAACATTTTATGCTAATATTTTAGCTCAATATATTCATTTGGACCTAAAAAGCACAGATTTTGAGACTTGCCGCAATTTTAGAAGTACGCTTTCTTTTCCAATGTTATCATGCTATAGTAACATTTTATGCGAGTATTTTAGCTAATAATATATTAATTTGGACATAAAAATCACAGATTTTGATACTTGCCGCAATTTTAGAAGTAAGTTAACTTTTCCGATGTTATCATGCTATGCTAGCATTTTATGCTAGTATTTGAGCCAATTATATTAATTTGGACCTAAAAATGACAGATTTTGATACTTGCCGCAATTTTAGAAGTACGCTAACTTTTCCGATGTTATCGTGCTATGATAACATTTTATGCGAGTATTTTAGGTAATTATATTCATTTGGACATAAAAATCACGGATTTTGATACTTGCCGCAATTTTAGAAGTAAGTTTACTTTTCCGATGTTATCTTGCTAACGTTAGCATGCTAACATTTTATGCAAGTATTTTAGCTAATTATATTCATTTGGACATAAAAGTCACGGATTTTGATACTTGTCGCAATTTTAGAAGTAAGTTCACTTTTCCGATCTTATTGTGCTAACGGTAGCATGCTAACATTTTATTCAAGTATTATAGCTAGTTATATTCATTTGGACCTAAAAATCACGGATTTTGATACTTTCTGCAATTTTAGAAGTACGCTAACTTTTCCGATGTTATCATGCTATGCTAACATTTTTTGTGAGTATTTTAGCTAATCATATTCATTACGACCTAAAAATCATGGATTTTGATACATACCGCAATTTTCGAAGTAAGTTCACTTTTCCGAAGTTATCGTGTTAACGTTAGCATGCTAACATTTTATGATAGTATTTTAGCTCAATATATTCATTTGGACCTAAAAATCACGGATTTTGAGCCTTGCCGCAATTTTAGAAGTACGCTCACTTTTCCGATGTTATCATGCTATGCTAACATTTTATGCGAGTATTTTAGCTAATAATATATTAATTTGGACATAAAAATCACAGATTTTGATACTTGCCGCAATTTTAGAAGTAAGTTTACTTTTCCGATGTTATCATGCTATGCTAGCATTTTATGCTAGTATTTGAGCCAATTATATTAATTTGGACCTAAACCTACTAATCATTATTAATCATATTAATTTGGACCTAAAAATAGTGGATTTTGATACTTGCCGCAATTTTAGAAGTACGCTCACTTTTCCGAAGTTATCGTGCTAACGTTAGCATGCTAAAATTTTATGCTAGTATTTTAGCTCAATATATTCATTCGGACCTAAAAATCACGGCTTTTGATACTTGCCGCAATTTTAGAAGTACGCTCACTTTTCCGAAGTTATCGTGCTAACGTTAGCATGCTAACATTTTATGCTAGTATTTTAGCTCAATATATTCATTTGGACCTAAAAATCACGGCTTTTGATACTTGCCGCAATTTTAGAAGTAGGCTCACTTTTCCGATGTTATCATGCTATGCTAACATTTTATGCGAGTATTTTAGCTAATTATATTCATTTGGACCTAAAAATCACGGATTTTGATACTTGCCGCAATTTTAGAAGTACGCTCACTTTTCCGATGTTATCATGCTATGCTAACATTTTATGCGAGTATTTAGCTAATTATATTAATTTCGACCTAAAAATCACGGATTTTGATACTTGCCGCAATTTTAGAAGCAAGTTAACTTTTCCGATGTTATCATGCTATGCTAGCATTTTATGCTAGTATTTTTGCCAATTATATTAATTTGGACCTAAAAATTACAGATTTTGACACTTGCCGCAATTTTAGAAGTACACTAACTTTTCCGATGTTATTGTGCTATGATAACATTGTATGCGAGTATTTTAGCTAACTATATTCATTTGGACCTAAAAATCACGGATTTTGATACTTGCCGCAATTTTAGAAGTAAGTTTACTTTTCCGATGTTATCTTGCTAACGTTAGCATGCTAACATTTTATGCAAGTATTTTAGCTAATTATATTCATTTGGACATAAATGTCACGGATTTTGATACTTGTTGCAATTTTAGAAGTAAGTTCACTTTTCCGATCTTATTGTGCTAACGGTAGCATGCTAACATTTTATTCAAGTATTATAGCTAGTTATATTCATTTGGACCTAAAAATCACGGATTTTGATACTTTCTGCAATTTTAGAAGTACGCTAACTTTTCCGATGTTATCATGCTATGCTAACATTTTTTGTGAGTATTTTAGCTAATCACATTCATTACGACCTAAAAATCATGGATTTTGATACATACCGCAATTTTCGAAGTAAGTTCACTTTTCCGAAGTTATCGTGTTAACGTTAGCATGCTAACATTTTATGATAGTATTTTAGCTCAATATATTCATTTGGACCTAAAAATCACGGATTTTGAGCCTTGCCGCAATTTTAGAAGTACGCTCACTTTTCCGAAGTTATCGTGCTAACGTTAGCATGCTAACATTTTATGCTAGTATTTTAGCTCAATATATTCATTCGGACCTAAAAATCACGGCTTTTGATACTTGCCGCAATTTTAGAAGTACGCTCACTTTTCCGAAGTTATCGTGCTAACGTTAGCATGCTAACATTTTATGCTAGTATTTTAGCTCAATATATTCATTTGGACCTAAAAATCACGGCTTTTGATACTTGCCGCAATTTTAGAAGTAGGCTCACTTTTCCGATGTTATCATGCTATGCTAACATTTTATGCGAGTATTTTAGCTAATTATATTCATTTGGACCTAAAAATCACGGATTTTGATACTTGCCGCAATTTTAGAAGTACGCTCACTTTTCCGATGTTATCATGCTATGCTAACATTTTATGCGAGTATTTAGCTAATTATATTAATTTCGACCTAAAAATCACGGATTTTGATACTTGCCGCAATTTTAGAAGTAAGTTAACTTTTCCGATGTTATCATGCTATGCTAGCATTTTATGCTAGTATTTTTGCCAATTATATTAATTTGGACCTAAAAATTACAGATTTTGACACTTGCCGCAATTTTAGAAGTACACTAACTTTTCCGATGTTATTGTGCTATGATAACATTGTATGCGAGTATTTTAGCTAACTATATTCATTTGGACCTAAAAATCACGGATTTTGATACTTGCCGCAATTTTAGAAGTAAGTTTACTTTTCCGATGTTATCTTGCTAACGTTAGCATGCTAACATTTTATGCAAGTATTTTAGCTAATTATATTAATTTGGACATAAATGTCACGGATTTTGATACTTGTTGCAATTTTCGAAGTAAGTTCACTTTTCCGATCTTATTGTGTTAACGTTAGCATGCTAATATTTTATTCAAGTATTTTAGCTAATTATATTCATTTGGACCTAAAAAAACACGGATTTTGATACTTGCCGCAATTTTAGAAGTACGCTAACTTTTCCGATGTTATCATGCTATGCTAACATTTTATATGAGTATTTTAGCTAATTATATTCATTTGGACCTAAAAATCACGGATTTTGATACTTGCCGCAATTTTAGAAGTAAGTTAAGTTTTCCGATGTTATCATGTTAACGTTAGCATACTTACATTTTATGCAAGTATTTTAGCTAATTATATTCATTACGACCTAAAAATCACGGATTTTGATACTTACTGCAATTTTCGAAGTAAGTTCACTTTTCCGATCTTATTGTGTTAACGTTAGCATGCTAATATTTTATTCAAGTATTTTAGCTAATTATATTCATTTGGACCTAAAAAAACACGGATTTTGATACTTGCCGCAATTTTAGAAGTACGCTAACTTTTCCGATGTTATCATGCTATGCTAACATTTTATATGAGTATTTTAGCTAATTATATTCATTTGGACATAAAAATCAGGGATTTTGATACTTGCCGCAATTTTAGAAGTAAGTTAAGTTTTCCGATGTTATCATGCTAACGTTATTTTAGATCATTATATAGTATAATTCATTTGTTTTCCTGCTGATTGAGTGGCATCCCCGGTGAGTGATTCTTCTTGTCGGACCCGACAGGACGTCTGCTGGCCAGGTGCACGACGTGTCCAACCCCAGTTACATGGAAGTGTCGCACAGAAGCAACAACGTGATCGCAAAGGGGTGGAGCTACAGCATGCCGCCCAAAACCCTGCCCATCGCCGCCCAGGCCGGTAAAGACCCCAAGAAGAGTCCCACCGGCAAACCTCCCAAACCAGCGTGAGTGACTCTCTCTGCTTTGATACAGTAAATGATATCATCCACAGGACGTTTTCACCAAGCGATACGGTTCAGATCCAGATCAGTATCGCGTTGCATTAACGTTAAATGAGTATCGGATGAGCCTTTTAGCTCATTTTATTTATTTAAACCTAAAAATCATTGATTTTGATACTTGGCGCCATGTTAAGATTATGCTAACTTTTCCGATGTCATCATGCTAACGTTAGCATGCTAACATTTTATGCAAGTATTTTACATAATTATATTCATTTGGACCTAAAAATCACAGATTTTGATACTTGGCGCAATTTTAGAAGTACGCTACCTTTTCCGATGTTATCATGCTAATACAGGCATGCTAACATTTTATGCTAGCATTTTAGTTAATTATAATAATTTGGACCTAAAAATCAGGGAATTTGATACTTGCTGCAATTTTAGAAGTAAGTTCACTTTTCCGATGTTATCATGCTAATGTTAGCATGCTAGCATTTTATGCAAGTATTTTAGCCAATTATATTCATTTGGATCTAAAAGTCACGGATTTTGATACTTCCAGCAATTTTATAATCAAGCAAACATTTTATGCTAATATTTTAGCTAATTATAATAATTTGGACCTAACAATCAGGGAATTTGTTACTTGGCGCAATTTTAGAAGTAAGCTAACTTTTCCGATGTTATCATGCTAACGTTAGCATGCTAACATTTTATGGACGTATTTTAGCCAATTATATTCATTTGGACCTAAAAATCACAGATTTCGATACTTGGCGCAATTTTAGAAGTACGCTACATTTTCCGATGTTATTATGCTAATATAAGCATGCTAACATTTTATGCTAGCATTTTAGTTTAGTATAATAATTTGGACCTAAAAATTAGGGGTTTTGTTACTTGGTGCAATTTTAGAAATATGCTAACTTCTCCGATGTTATCATGCTAACATTAGCATGCTAACATTTTATGCAAGTATTTTAGATTTTATATTCATTGGGACCTTAAAATCATAGATTTTGATACATGCCGCAATTTTAGAAGTACGTTCACTTTTCCGATGTTATCGTGCTAATGTTAGCATGCTAACATTTTATGCAAGTATTTTAGCTAATTATATTCATTTGGACCTAAAAATCACGGATTTTGATACTTGGCGCAATTTTAGAAGTACGCTACCTTTTCCGATGTTATCATGCTAATATAAGCATGCTAACATTTTATGCTAGCATTTTAGTTAATTATAATAATTTGGACCTAAAAATCAGGGGTTTTGTTACTTGGTGCAATTTTAGAAATATGCTAACTTTTCCGATGTTATCATGGTAACATTAGCATGCTAACATTTTATGCAAGTATTTGAGCTAATTATAGTCATTTGGACCTAAAAATCATAGATGTTGTTACTTGGCGCAATTTTAGAAGTACGCTAACTTTTCCGATGTTATCATGCTAGTATTAGCATACTAGCATGTTATGCTAGTATTTTAGATATAATATTCATTTGGACCTTAAAATCATAGATTTTGATACTTGCCGCAATTTCAGAAGTACGTTCACTTTTCCGATGTTATCGTGCTAATGTTAGCATGCTAACATTTTATGCAAGTATTTTAGCTAATTATATTCATTTGGACCTAAAAATCACAGATTTTGATACTTGCCGTGATTTTAGAAGTACGCTAACTTTTCCGATGTTATCATGCTATGCTAACATTTTATGTGAGTAATTTAGCTAATTATATTCATTTGGACCTAAAAATCCCGAATTTTGATACTTGCCGCAATTTTAGAAGTACGTTCACTTTTCCGATGTTATCGTGCTAATGTTAGCATGCTAACATTTTATGCAAGTATTTTAGCTAATTGTATTCATTTGGACCTAAAAATCACAGATTTTGATACTTGCCGCAATTTTAGAAGTACGCTAACTTTTCCGATGTTATCATGCTAACGTTAGCATGATAACATTTTATGGACGTATTTTAGCCAATTATATTCATTTGGACCTAAAAATCACAGATTTCGATACTTGGCGCAATCTTAGAAGTACGCTACCTTTTCCGATGTTATCATGCTAATATAAGTATGCTAACATTTTATGCTAGCATTTTAGTTAATTATAATAATTTGGACCTAAAAATCAGGGGTTTTGTTACTTGGTGCAATTTTAGAAATATGCTAACTTTTCCGATGTTATCATGCTAACGTTAGCATGTTAACATTTTATGCAAGTATTTTAGCTAATTATAGTCATTTGGACCTAAAAATCCCAGATTTTGATACTTGGCACACTTTTAGAAGTACGTTAATTTTTCTGATGTTATCATGCTAACGTTAGCATGCTAACATTTTATGCAATTTTTTTTAGCTAATTATATTCATTTGGACCTAAAAAAATCATAGATGTTGTTACTTGGCGCAATTTTAGAAGTACGCTAACTTTTCTGATGTTATCATACTAGTATTAGCATGCTAGCATGTTATGCTAGTATTTTAGATATTATATTCATTTGGACCTTAAAATCATAGATTTTGATACTTGCCACAATTTTAGAAGTACGTTCACTTTTCCGATGTTATCGTGCTAATGTTAGCATGCTAACAGTTTATGCAAGTATTTTAGCTAATTGTATTCATTTGGACCTAAAAATCATAGATTTTGATACTTGCCGCGATTTTAGAAGTACGCTAACTTTTCCGATGTTATCATGTTATGCTAACATTTTATGTGAGTATTTTAGCTAATTATATTCATTTGGACCTAAAAATCCCGGATTTTGATACTTGTCGCAATTTTAGAAGTACGTTCACTTTTCCGATGTTATCGTGCTAATGTTAGCATGCTAACATTTTATGCAAGTATTTTAGCTAATTATATTCATTTGGACCTAAAAATCACGGATTTTGATACTTGCCGCAATTTTTAGAAGTACGCTAACTTTTCCGATGTTATCATGCTATGCTAACATTTTATGTGAGTATTTTAGCTAATTATATTCATTTGGACCTAAAAATCCCGGATTTTGATACTTGCCGCAATTTTAGAAGTACGTTCACTTTTCCGATGTTATCGTGCTAATGTTAGCATGCTAACATTTTATGCAAGTATTTTAGCTAATTATATTCATTTGGACCTAAAAATCACGGATTTTGATACTTGGCGCAATTTTAGAAGTACGCTAACTTTTCCGATGTTATTATGTTAGTATTAGCATACTAACATTTTATGTTAGTATTTTAGATATTATATTCATTTGGGCCTTAAAATCACCGAATTTGATACTTGCCGCAATTTTAGAAGTACGCTACCTTTCCTTATGTTATCATGCTAACATTAGCATGCTAACGTTTCACGCTATGCAATATCACATCTTGCGATACTTTACACTAAGGTGGTTATCGCTACAATATTAGCAAAAAAACGTATCGGATACTTATGTAAAATGTCCGATACAAGCGTGTTTACTTGTGCAAAGTCAACATCCAAATGTCCTCCAATAAACACGCATGTTTACATTTACAAAATGTAAACATGCTGGCTAATTGCAGCTACACAACAGCTAAGTACACGATAGCACACAAGCTAGACGTATGTAATGATCATTAAACAGTGTTGCAGTGTAAAAAGTGTCAATATAAACAAGTATCAAATAATTCTAGTTGCGTATTAGTTACACATACAAAGTCTCCAAGGCAGAAGCGTATTAGAAAGAATTCAGTAACAAATGTGTCCGCATCATTCAACTTAGTTCGTCATGAAGGGGAAAAGACTCAAAAATCTTGCTGTTCACTTGTGGTGTCAGATATGTACACATTATTGGTTGTGTGTTGACCTCTGTTAGTGGATAATGCTAGTGTTTTAGCTCAATATATTCATTTGGACCTAAAAATGACAGATTTTGATACTTGCCGCAATTTTAGAAGTACGCTAACTTTTCCGATGTTATCGTGCTATGATAACATTTTATGCGAGTATTTTAGCTAATTATATTCATTTGGACATAAAAATCACGGATTTTGATACTTGCCGCAATTTTAGAAGTAAGTTTACTTTTCCGATGTTATCTTGCTAACGTTAGCATGCTAACATTTTATGCAAGTATTTTAGCTAATTATATTCATTTGGACATAAAAGTCACGGATTTTGATACTTGCCGCAATTTTAGAAGTAAGTTCACTTTTCCGATCTTATTGTACTAACGGTAGCATGCTAACATTTTATTCAAGTATTATAGCTAGTTATATTCATTTGGACCTAAAAATCACGGATTTTGATACTTGCCGCAATTTTAGAAGTACGCTAACTTTTCCGATGTTATCATGCTATGCTATCATTTTATGTGAGTATTTTAACTAATTATATTCATTTGGACCTAAAAATCACGGATTTTGATACTTGCCGCAATTTTAGAAGTAAGTTCACTTTTCCGATCTTATTGTGCTAACGTTAGCATGCTAACATTTTATTCAAGTATTTTAGCTAATTATATTCATTTGGACCTAAAAAAACACGGATTTTGATACTTGCCGCAATTTTAGAAGTACGCGCACTTTTCCGATGTTATCATGCTATAGTAACATTTTATGCGAGTATTTTAGCTAATTATATTCATTACGACCTAAAAATCACGGATTTTGATACTTGCCGCAATTTTCGAAGTAAGTTCACTTTTCCGATCTTATTGTGCTAACGTTAGCATGCTAACATTTTATTCAAGTATTTTAGCTAATTATATTCATTTGGACCTAAAAAAACACGGATTTAGATACTTGCCGCAATTTTAGAAGTACGCGCACTTTTCCGATGTTATCATGCTATAGTAACATTTTATGCGAGTATTTTAGCTAATTATATTCATTTGGACCTAAAAATCACGGATTTTGATACTTGCCGCAATTTTAGAAGTAAGTTAAGTTTTCCGATGTTATCATGTTAACGTTAGCATACTTACATTTTATGCAAGTATTTTAGCTAATTATATTCATTACGACCTAAAAATCACGGATTTTGATACTTGCCGCAATTTTCGAAGTAAGTTCACTTTTCCGATCTTATTGTGCTAACGTTAGCATGCTAACATTTTATTCAAGTATTTTAGCTAATTATATTCATTTGGACCTAAAAAAACACGGATTTTGATACTTGCCGCAATTTTAGAAGTACGCGCACTTTTCCGATGTTATCATGCTATAGTAACATTTTATGCGAGTATTTTAGCTAATTATATTCATTACGACCTAAAAATCACGGATTTTGATACTTGCCGCAATTTTCGAAGTAAGTTCACTTTTCTGATCTTATTGTGCTAACGTTAGCATGCTAACATTTTATTCAAGTATTTTAGCTAATTATATTCATTTGGACCTAAAAAAACACGGATTTTGATACTTGCCGCAATTTTAGAAGTACGCGCACTTTTCCGATGTTATCATGCTATAGTAACATTTTATGCGAGTATTTTAGCTAATTATATTCCTTACGACCTAAAAATCACGGATTTTGATACTTGCCGCAATTTTAGAAGTAAGTTAAGTTTTCCGATGTTATCATGTTAACGTTAGCATACTTACATTTTATGCAAGTATTTTAGCTAATTATATTCATTACGACCTAAAAATCACGGATTTTGATACTTGCCGCAATTTTCGAAGTAAGTTCACTTTTCCGATCTTATTGTGCTAACGTTAGCATGCTAACATTTTATTCAAGTATTTTAGCTAATTATATTCATTTGGACCTAAAGAAACACGGATTTTGATACTTGCCGCAATTTTAGAAGTACGCGCACTTTTCCGATGTTATCATGCTATAGTAACATTTTATGTGAGTATTTTAGCTAATTATATTCATTACGACCTAAAAATCACGGATTTTGATACTTGCCGCAATTTTAGAAGTAAGTTAAGTTTTCCGATGTTATCATGTTAACGTTAGCATACTTACATTTTATGCAAGTATTTTAGCTAATTATATTCATTACGACCTAAAAATCACGGATTTTGATACTTGCCGCAATTTTCGAAGTAAGTTCACTTTTCCGATCTTATTGTGCTAACGTTAGCATGCTAACATTTTATTCAAGTATTTTAGCTAATTATATTCATTTGGACCTAAAAAAACACGGATTTTGATACTTGCCGCAATTTTAGAAGTACGCGCACTTTTCCGATGTTATCATGCTATAGTAACATTTTATGCGAGTATTTTAGCTAATTATATTCATTACGACCTAAAAATCACGGATTTTGATACTTGCCGCAATTTTCGAAGTAAGTTCACTTTTCTGATCTTATTGTGCTAACGTTAGCATGCTAACATTTTATTCAAGTATTTTAGCTAATTATATTCATTTGGACCTAAAAAAACACGGATTTTGATACTTGCCGCAATTTTAGAAGTACGCGCACTTTTCCGATGTTATCATGCTATAGTAACATTTTATGCGAGTATTTTAGCTAATTATATTCCTTACGACCTAAAAATCACGGATTTTGATACTTGCCGCAATTTTAGAAGTAAGTTAAGTTTTCCGATGTTATCATGTTAACGTTAGCATACTTACATTTTATGCAAGTATTTTAGCTAATTATATTCATTACGACCTAAAAATCACGGATTTTGATACTTGCCGCAATTTTCGAAGTAAGTTCACTTTTCCGATCTTATTGTGCTAACGTTAGCATGCTAACATTTTATTCAAGTATTTTAGCTAATTATATTCATTTGGACCTAAAGAAACACGGATTTTGATACTTGCCGCAATTTTAGAAGTACGCGCACTTTTCCGATGTTATCATGCTATAGTAACATTTTATGTGAGTATTTTAGCTAATTATATTCATTACGACCTAAAAATCACGGATTTTGATACTTGCCGCAATTTTAGAAGTAAGTTAAGTTTTCCGATGTTATCATGTTAACGTTAGCATACTTACATTTTATGCAAGTATTTTAGCTAATTATATTCATTACGACCTAAAAATCACGGATTTTGATACTTGCCGCAATTTTCGAAGTAAGTTCACTTTTCCGATCTTATTGTGCTAACGTTAGCATGCTAACATTTTATTCAAGTATTTTAGCTAATTATATTCATTTGGACCTAAAAAAACACGGATTTTGATACTTGCCGCAATTTTAAAAGTACGCGCACTTTTCCGATGTTATCATGCTATAGTAACATTTTATGCGAGTATTTTAGCTAATTATATTCATTACGACCTAAAAATCACGGATTTTGATACTTGCCGCAATTTTCGAAGTAAGTTCACTTTTCCGATCTTATTGTGCTAACGTTAGCATGCTAACATTTTATTCAAGTATTTTAGCTAATTATATTCATTTGGACCTAAAAAAACACGGATTTTGATACTTGCCGCAATTTTAGAAGTACGCGCACTTTTCCGATGTTATCATGCTATAATAACATTTTATGCGAGTATTTTAGCTAATTATATTCCTTACGACCTAAAAATCACGGATTTTGATACTTGCCGCAATTTTAGAAGTAAGTTAAGTTTTCCGATGTTATCATGTTAACGTTAGCATACTTACATTTTATGCAAGTATTTTAGCTAATTATATTCATTACGACCTAAAAATCACGGATTTTGATACTTGCCGCAATTTTCGAAGTAAGTTCACTTTTCCGATCTTATTGTGCTAACGTTAGCATGCTAACATTTTATTCAAGTATTTTAGCTAATTATATTCATTTGGACCTAAAAAAACACGGATTTTGATACTTGCCGCAATTTTAGAAGTACGCGCACTTTTCCGATGTTATCATGCTATAGTAACATTTTATGCGAGTATTTTAGCTAATTATATTCCTTACGACCTAAAAATCACGGATTTTGATACTTGCCGCAATTTTAGAAGTAAGTTAAGTTTTCCGATGTTATCATGTTAACGTTAGCATACTTACATTTTATGCAAGTATTTTAGCTAATTATATTCATTACGACCTAAAAATCACGGATTTTGATACTTGCCGCAATTTTCGAAGTAAGTTCACTTTTCCGATCTTATTGTGCTAACGTTAGCATGCTAACATTTTATTCAAGTATTTTAGCTAATTATATTCATTTGGACCTAAAGAAACACGGATTTTGATACTTGCCGCAATTTTAGAAGTACGCGCACTTTTCCGATGTTATCATGCTATAGTAACATTTTATGCGAGTATTTTAGCTAATTATATTCATTACGACCTAAAAATCACGGATTTTGATACTTGCCGCAATTTTCGAAGTAAGTTCACTTTTCCGATCTTATTGTGCTAACGTTAGCATGCTAACATTTTATTCAAGTATTTTAGCTAATTATATTCATTTGGACCTAAAGAAACACGGATTTTGATACTTGCCGCAATTTTAGAAGTACGCGCACTTTTCCGATGTTATCATGCTATAGTAACATTTTATGCGAGTATTTTAGCTAATTATATTCATTTGGACCTAAAAATCACGGATTTTGATACTTGCCGCAATTTTAGAAGTAAGTTAAGTTTTCCGATGTTATCATGTTAACGTTAGCATACTTACATTTTATGCAAGTATTTTAGCTAATTATATTCATTACGACCTAAAAATCACGGATTTTGATACTTGCCGCAATTTTCGAAGTAAGTTCACTTTTCCGATCTTATTGTGCTAACGTTAGCATGCTAACATTTTATTCAAGTATTTTAGCTAATTATATTCATTTGGACCTAAAAAAACACGGATTTTGATACTTGCCGCAATTTTAGAAGTACGCGCACTTTTCCGATGTTATCATGCTATAGTAACATTTTATGCGAGTATTTTAGCTAATTATATTCATTACGACCTAAAAATCACGGATTTTGATACTTGCCGCAATTTTCGAAGTAAGTTCACTTTTCCGATCTTATTGTGCTAACGTTAGCATGCTAACATTTTATTCAAGTATTTTAGCTAATTATATTCATTTGGACCTAAAAAAACACGGATTTTGATACTTGCCGCAATTTTAGAAGTACGCGCACTTTTCCGATGTTATCATGCTATAGTAACATTTTATGCGAGTATTTTAGCTAATTATATTCCTTACGACCTAAAAATCACGGATTTTGATACTTGCCGCAATTTTAGAAGTAAGTTAAGTTTTCCGATGTTATCATGTTAACGTTAGCATACTTACATTTTATGCAAGTATTTTAGCTAATTATATTCATTACGACCTAAAAATCACGGATTTTGATACTTGCCGCAATTTTCGAAGTAAGTTCACTTTTCCGATCTTATTGTGCTAACGTTAGCATGCTAACATTTTATTCAAGTATTTTAGCTAATTATATTCATTTGGACCTAAAAAAACACGGATTTAGATACTTGCCGCAATTTTAGAAGTACGCGCACTTTTCCGATGTTATCATGCTATAGTAACATTTTATGCGAGTATTTTAGCTAATTATATTCATTTGGACCTAAAAATCACGGATTTTGATACTTGCCGCAATTTTAGAAGTAAGTTAAGTTTTCCGATGTTATCATGTTAATGTTAGCATACTTACATTTTATGCAAGTATTTTAGCTAATTATATTCATTACGACCTAAAAATCACGGATTTTGATACTTGCCGCAATTTTCGAAGTAAGTTCACTTTTCCGATCTTATTGTGCTAACGTTAGCATGCTAACATTTTATTCAAGTATTTTAGCTAATTATATTCATTTGGACCTAAAAAAACACGGATTTAGATACTTGCCGCAATTTTAGAAGTACGCGCACTTTTCCGATGTTATCATGCTATAGTAACATTTTATGCGAGTATTTTAGCTAGTTATATTCATTACGACCTAAAAATCACGGATTTTGATACTTGCCGCAATTTTCGAAGTAAGTTCACTTTTCCGATCTTATTGTGCTAACGTTAGCATGCTAACATTTTATTCAAGTATTTTAGCTAATTATATTCATATGGACCTAAAGAAACACGGATTTTGATACTTGCCGCAATTTTAGAAGTACGCGCACTTTTCCGATGTTATCATGCTATAGTAACATTTTATGCGAGTATTTTAGCTAATTATATTCATTTGGACATCAGAGAATTGGGCTGTGATACTTTTGCTTCACCCTCAGGTGTGTGGAGGCCGCAAAGATGTTTGACAATCCTCTCTATGGATCCACGCGCACCGCTCCAAGCCAAGGCAAGGATCAGGAGAAGAACCACCTCCTGCCCCCCGAGCCCACCTTCGGGTCCAAACCGCCGGAGGGCCCCCCGGTGCCGACCCCTCGCAACCGCTCCTTCACCTGCTCCGAGTCCAAACCGCCGACCGCCGTGGCCCAGCACAAGAAGCCGGTGGTGCCGTCGCGCTCGCAGGGCTCCGCCAGCAGGCCGCCGTTACCCGCCAAGGCTCGGCCCCCGGGGGCCCCGGAGCTGCAGGCTCCCAAGGCCAAGGACTACAGAGACAGCTCAGAACTCCCCGGCAAGCAGCGGGCGGCGGTGAGGGCGGGGCTGACCCAGTCCCAGAAGGACCCTAAGGGAGACCAGCAGTAGTCACTTCCCGGGTTTGGAAGCGCTCTTCTCTGATTGGTCGCAAGGATGTAAACAGGAAGTGACTCAAAACACAATGGTTTGTAACTTTAAAAGTGATACGGACGACCATTTTGGTATCGATCGGCCAATATCGCTGACACCAATATTCATACAAATTGTCCTTTGAATCTGTTGATCATTATAATAATCATAATTAGATGTTTTTTTGCCCCAAATCTCTCCTTTGTCCCGTGACTTATTGTTTAATACAACAACATATAGCAAAGCAACATTAAAAAACCCACATTTGTGAAAATAAACGTAGAAGAGAACCAACAAATATCTGTTTCATAACGCTCGCTTTTTTTTTTTAGACACTGGATTTATGTAACGGAATTTTTCACTTTTGAATTTTGTGTTCCGAATTTTTTTGACATCAAATTTTGCTGACAATTTTAATTGAATAAAAAAAGTATGTCAGCAAAAGTGTATGTTTAAAATACAATGTTTTGAAATTCAGTGTGTAAAGAATAGTTCAGTGTAAAGAAACAGTTACAAAAAACATCAGTGTATAAA
The DNA here is from genome assembly GCF_033978685.3 of Nerophis lumbriciformis. Classification (NCBI taxonomy): domain Eukaryota; kingdom Metazoa; phylum Chordata; class Actinopteri; order Syngnathiformes; family Syngnathidae; genus Nerophis; species Nerophis lumbriciformis. The sequence goes on from NC_084565.2 coordinate 39,747,634, forward strand.
AAATTGAGTGTAAAAAAATTCCAGTGTATAAAAATTCAGTGTAAAAACATTTCAGTGTAAAAAAATTTCAGTGTGCAAAAATTCAGTGTAAAAAAATTCAGTGTATACAAATTCAGTGTAAAAAAAATCAGTGTAAAAGAAATTCAGTCTACACAAATTCAGTGTAAGAAATTCAATGTAGAAAAAATTTGGTGTATAAAAATTCAGTGTAAAAAAAATTCAGTGTTAAAAAAATGTAGTGTATAAAAATGTAGTGTGAAAAAAATTCAGTGTAAAAAAAGTCCAGTGTATAAAAAATTCAGTGTAAAAAAATTCAGTGTATACAAATTCTGTGTAAAAAAAATTCAGTGTAAAAGAAATTCAGTGTAAAAAAAATGTTGGTGTATATAAATTCAATGTAAAATAAATTTCAGTGTTAAAATATTCAGTGTAAAAAAGTCCAGTGTAAAAAAATTCAGTGTATAAAAATTCAGAGTAAAAAAAATTCAGTGTAAAAAAATGCAGTTTATAAAAATTCAGTGTAAAAAAACAATTCTGTGTTAAAAAATTCAGTGTATAAAAATTCAGTGTAAAAAAAGTCCAGTGTATAAATAATTCAGTGTATAAAAATGCAGTGTAAAAAAGTCCAGTGTAAAAAAATTCAGTGTAAAGCAATTCAGTGTATAAAAGTTCACTGTACAAAAATTCAGTGTATAAAAATTCAGTGTAAAAACATTTCAGTGTAAAAAAATTCAGTGTATACAAAATCAGTGTAAAAAAAAAATCAGAGTAAAAGAAATTCAGTCTATACAAATTCAGTGTAAGAAATTCAATGTAGAAAACATTTGGTGTATAAAAATTCAGTGTAAAGAAAATTCAGTGTTAAAAAATGTAGTGTATAAAAATTCAGTGTGAAAAAAAATTCAGTGTAAAAAAAGTCCAGTGGATAAAAAAATTCAGTGTACAAAAATTCAGTGTATACAAATTCTGTGTAAAAAAAATTCAGTGTAAAAGAAATTCAGTGTAAAAAAATGTTGGTGTATATAACTTCAATGTAAAAAAAAAAATTCAGTGTTAAAATATTCAGTGTAAAAAAGTCCAGTGTAAAAAAATTCAGTGTATAAAAATTCAGAGTAAAAAAAATTCAGTGTAAAAAAATGCAGTTTATAAAAATTCAGTGTGAAAAAAAATCAGTGTTAAAAAATTCAGTGTATAAAAATTCAGTGTAAAAAAAGTCCAGTGTATAAAAAATTAATCCATCCATCCATTTTCTACTGCTTAATCCCTTCGGGGTCGCAGGGGGCGCTGGAGCCTATCTCAGCTACAATTGGACGGAAGGCGGGGTACACCCTGGACAAGTCGCCACCTCAGTGTCTAAAAATTCAGTGTAAAAAAGTCCAGTGTATAAAAATTTCAGTGTATAAAAATTCAGTGTAAAGCAATTCAGTGTATAAAAGTTCAGTGTACAAAAAATTCAGTGTAAAACAATTCAGTGTATAAAAGTTCAGTGTAAAAAAATTCAGTGTATACAATTTCAGTGAAAAAATATTCAGGGTATAAAAATGTAATCTATAAAATAAATTGGGGGAAAAATTAAATGCAGAAAAATTCAGTGTACACACGCTTTGGTGTAAAAAAAAACATAATTGTATAAAAAATTCAGTGTAAAAAAAATCAAGGTATAAAAATTTAGTGTAGACTATAAAAAATTATTGTAAAAAAAAAAAATTCAGTGTGAAAAAATTATGTGTATAAAATCGAGTGTAAAAACATCAGTGTAGTAAAAAAATATATGTAAAAAACATTCGTTTATAGAAATTTAGTCTGAAAAAACCCTCAGTGCTGAAAAATTCAGTGTAAAAAATCAGTGTTTAAAATTTCAGTGTGTAAAAATTTAGAACAGAAATATTCTAAACTTCAAACCTACTTCTGGTAAATGAAGACCGAAGCACCTGATCGGCTGCTTCTGAGACACGATCGATCGCTTCAGTCTCAATTCACCGAAAGTGAGCATTGGGGTCAAACTCAAACACAACAACAACAACAACAACAAATCAGTGACATAAATTCTGTTTCTTGATGCAGACACTAAATTTTTATACAATGATTTTTTTTTTTTACACTGAATTTTAAAACATTGTATTTTCGCAAACTGAATTTTTAAACACACACATTTTGTTCACACACTTGTATTCAATTAAATAATTTGATGAAAGAAAAAAATAGTTCACAAAATTCAAACACGAAAGAATTAAGTTACATAAATTCAACGTAAAAAAAAATAATTAACCTTTGTAGAGAACTAAGAAATATCCTATTCATAATGTTAGTAATTCTTACATCTTGCACAGATGATACTGAGTGATTGAGGTGATAATTAATGCATGACTTTGTTTGTACTGTAACCTTGTTGACGTGTGCTTCCACCTGCTGGTACAATACGAGTACTACATGTTCAGAGGTACACTGCCACGATAACGACCATAGGAACAATAATGGCAATTAAGTACATGAACTAAACTTTAATTGATCAATTAAATTGCAAAATGTTCATTAAAAAAATGTTTTGCTTTGGTTTTAAAACAATGCATTTAAATGACGTAATTAGTACCGTTTGAGTATTGATTATCCTAAAAATGTGCATGCTGGAAACGAATTGGATCATTTTGCTAAACATTGAAAAAAAAAAAACATTTTATGTACGTAAATACTACAAAAAAATCATCTCTGCCGCCTCCTTGTGGATTTTTCGATCAACTACACTTCCTCATACTTAAGATGGGCAATACTGCAGCTTCGGTATCATTTCGATACCGTACATTGCCAATGTCGATACTTTTCATTTACATTTTTCAAGCTCATTAAATGACTTAGTAAATAACATAGGACATAACATTTATTTTAACAACAACACATTACCAATGCAATATAATATAATTATTTCCTTTCATTACATACAATTCTGAAGTAAATAAAAGCAAAAACTACGAATCCGTCATGTGTCCAGGATTTTATTCCCCTGAGTTTTAAACGATTTATAAAATATACAGGTAAAAGCCAGTAAATTAGAATATTTTGAAAAACTTGATTTATTTCAGTAATTGCATTCAAAAGGTGTAACTTGTACATTATATTTATTCATTGCACACAGACTGATGCATTCAAATGTTTATTTCATTTAATTTTGATGATTTGAAGTGGCAACAAATGAAAATCCAAAATTCCGTGTGTCACAAAATTAGAATATTGTGTAAGGGTTAAATTTTGAAGACACCTGGTGCCACAAACTAATCCGCTGATTAACTCAAAACACCTGCAAAGGGCTTTAAATGGTCTCTCAGTCCAGTTCTGAAGCCTACACAAACATGGGGAAGACTTCAGATTTGACAGCTCGTCCAAAAGGCAACCTTCGACACATTGCACAAGTTAATGGAGAGGCAAAGGGAAGGAAAAACTGTGGTCAGAAAAAGTGTACAAGCGATAGGGATCACCGCGCCCTGGTCAAGATTGTGAAAAAAAAACCCCATTCAAAAATGTGGGGGAGATTCAGAAGGAGTGGACAGCTGCTGGAGTCAGTGCTTCAAGATCCACCACCAAGAGACGCTTGAAAGACATGGGTTTCAACTGCCGCATACCTCGTGTCAAGCCACTGTTGACCAAGAAACAGCGCGCAAAGCGTCTCACCTGGGCTAAGGAAAAAAAGAGCTGGACTGCTGCTGAGGGGTCCAAAGTCATGTTTTCTGACGAAAGCAAATTTTGCATTTCCTTTGGAAATCGAGGTCCCAGAGTCTGGAGGAAGACAGGAGAGGCACAGGATCCACGTTGCCTGAAGTCTAGTGTAAAGTTTCCACCATCAGTGATGGTTTGGGGTGCCATGTCATCTGCTGGTGTCGGTCCACTCTGTTTCCTGAGATCCAGGGTCAACGCAGCCGTCTACCAGCAAGTTTTAGAGCACTTCATGCTTCCTGCTGCTGACCTGCTCTATGGAGATGGAGATTTCAAGTTCCAACAGGACTTGGCGCCTGCACACAGCGCAAAATCTACCCGTGCCTGGTTTACGGACCATGGTATTTCTGTTCTAAATTGGCCCGCCAACTCCCCTGACCTTAGCCCCATAGAAAATCTGTGGGGTATTGTGAAAAGGAAGATGCAGAATGCCAGACCCAAAAATGCAGAAGAGTTGAAGGCCACTATCAGAGCAACCTGGGCTCTCATAACCCCTGAGCAGTGCCAGAAACTCATCGACTCCATGCCACGCCGCATTAACGCAGTAATTGAGGCAAAAGGAGCTCCAACCAAGTATTGAGTATTGTACATGCTCATATTTTTCATTTTCATACTTTTCAGTTGGCCAACATTTCTAAAAATCCCTTTTTTGTATTAGCCTTAAGTAATATTCTAATTTTGTGACACACGGAATTTTGGATTTTCATTTGTTGCCACTTCAAATCATCAAAATTAAATGAAATAAACATTTGAATGCATCAGTCTGTGTGCAATGAATAAATATAATGTACAAGTTACACCTTTTGAATGCAATTACTGAAATAAATCAAGTTTTTCAAAATATTCTAATTTACTGGCTTTTACCTGTATATATATTACAGATATTTTGCAGTCTATAATGAAACTAGATGAGGCAATTCCTGAAGGAATTGCGTGTGAATGCTCCAATGCTGAAGTTGAACTGAAATCCTGGAATTTTTTTTTAGAATAGTTGAAGTAGAGCACACAAATCCCAAAAAGGCTGAATATTTTGAAGTTGGAACAGTTAGAATGAAATGAAAAATGTGGGGAGTTGTGGAACTTTGAAGAATGTCCCATTGATTTCAATGGGATTTTCCACGATATTGGGGAATTTCGGGAAATGCGGGACATTTTTGGAAAATGGTTTAAAAAAAAAAGAAAGAAAGTTGAATGGTCTGGATGAGTTGAAATGGGTGGTGTTGACGTTTTTCAAATCGGCCGAGAAATGTTGAAGTAGTAACATTTTTAATTGAGAAACAGTATTAGAGAATTCCTGGAATTTCGGGAAAACCAGGAATTTTTCCAGTTCAAAAAACAACTTTGTTTTTTGTCTTGATTAAGAGGAATGTTTGGATGGTGGAACGCTTGAAGTGGGTTAGAAAATGTGGAAGGAGCAGTCGCCAGAAAAAAAGGTTAAAAAAAAAAAGGGGGGTTGAAAAAACGGGAATTCTGAGAATTCCTGGAATTTTTTTGGACTTGGAAAAATAAAAGTTTTAATGTTTTGAGTGTTTTTCATGTTTTTAATTCTATTTTCATCTATGTTTTATCTAGTGTTTATCTCGTGTTTTTCATGTTTTTATTTCTATTTTTGTCTATGTTTTATCTAGTGTTTTTCATGTTTTTATTTCTATTTTTATCTATGTTTCTATGTTTTATTTAGTGTTTATCTAGTGTTTTTCATGTTTTTATTTCTATTTTCGTCTGTTTCTATGTTTTATCTAGTGTTTTTCTAATGTTTTTCATGTTTTTATTTCTATTTTTATCTATGTTTCTTTGTTTTATCTAGTGTTTATCTAGTGTTTTTCATGTTTTATTTCTATTTTCGTCTGTTTCTATGTTTTATCTAGTGTTTTTCTAATGTTTTTCATGTTTTTATTTCTATTTTTATCTATGTTTCTTTGTTTTATCTAGTGTTTATCTAGTGTTTTTCATGTTTTATTTCTATTTTCGTCTATGTTTCTATGTTTTATCTAGTGTTTATCTAGTGTTTTTCATGTTTTTATTTCTATTTTTTTCCATGTTTGTTTTATCTAGTGTTTCCCATTCATCCATTTTCTACCGCTTATTCCCTTCGGGGTCGCGGGGGGCGCTGGAGCCTATCTCAGCTACAATCGGGCGGAAGGCGGGGTACACCCTAAACAAGTCGCCACCTCATCGCAGGGCCTTATCTAGTGTTTATCTAGTGTTTTTCATGTTTTTATTTCTATTTTTGTCCATATTTCTGTTTTTATCTAGTGTTTATCTAGTGTGTTTCATGTTTTTTTATTTCTATCTTTATCTGTTTCTATGTTTTATTTAGTGTTTATCGAGTGTTTTTCATGTTTTTATTTCTATTTTCGTCTATGTTTCTATGTTTTATCTAGTGTTTATCGAGTGTTTTTCATGTTTTATTTCTATCTTTATCTGTTTCTATGTTTTATTTAGTGTTTATGTAGTGTTTTTCATGTTTTTATTTCTATTTTTGTCCATGATTGTTTTATCTAGTGTTTATCTAGTGTTTATCTAGTGTTTTTCATGTTTTTATTTTTATTTTCGTCTATGTTTCTATGTTTTATCTAGTGTTTATCTAGTGTTTTTCATGTTTTTATTTCTATTATTGTCCACGTTTGTTTTATCTAGTGTTTATCTAGTGTTTAGTGTTTTTCATGTTTTTATTTCTATTTTTGTCCATGTTTCTGTTTTATCTAGAGTTTATCTAGTGTTTATCTAGTGTTTATCTAGTGTTTTTCATGTTTTTATTTCTATTTTTATCGTTTTTTTTGTTTTATCTAGTGTTTATCTAGTGTTTTTCATGTTTTTATTTCTATTTTTATCTATGTTTCTTTGTTTTATCTAGTGTTTATCTAGTGTTTTTCATGTTTTTATTTCTATTTGTATCTGTTTCTATGTTTTATCTAGTGTTTATCTAGTGTTTTTCATGTTTTTATTTCTATTTTCGTCTGTTTCTGTTTTATCTAGTGTTTATCTAGTGTTTTTCATGTTTTTATTTCTATTTTTGTCCATGTTTGTTTTATCTAGTGTTTATCTAGTGTTTATCTAGTGTTGTTCATGTTTTTATTTCTATTTTTGTCCATGTTTCTCTTTTATCTAGTGTTTATCTAGTGTTTTTCATGTTTTTATTTATATTTTTGTCCATGTTTCTGTTTTATCTAGTGTTTATCTAGTGTTTTTCATGTTTTTATTTATATTTTTGTCCATGTTTCTGTTTTATCTAGTGTTTATTTAGTGTTTTTCATGTTTTTATTTCTATTTTTATCTATGTTTCTTTGTTTTATCTAGTGTTTATCTAGTGTTTATTTAGTGTTTTTCATGTTTTTATTTCTATTTTTGTCCATGTTTCTGTTTTATCTAGAGTTTATCTAGTGTTTATTTAGTGTTTTTCATGTTTTTATTTCTATTTTTTATCTGTTTTTGTTTTATCTAGTGTTTTTCATGTTTTTATTTCTATTTGTATCTGTTTCTATGTTTTATCTAGTGTTTATCTAGTGTATATCTAATGTTTTTCATGTTTTTATTTCTATTTTCGTCTATGTTTCTATGTTTTATCTAGTGTTTTTCATGTTTGTATTTCTATTTTTGTCCATGTTTCTGTTTTATCTAGTGTTTATCTAGTGTTGTTCATGTTTTTATTTCTATTTTTGTCCATGTTTCTATTTTATCTAGTGTTTATCTAGTGTTTTTCATGTTTTTATTTCTATTTTTGTCCATGTTTGTTTTATCTAGTGTTTATCTAGTGTTTATCTAGTGTTGTTCATGTTTTTATTTCTATTTGTGTCCATGTTTCTGTTTTATCTAGTGTTTATCTGGTGTTTTTCATGTTTTTTTTTCTATTTTTGTCCATGTTTGTTTTATCTAGTGTTTATCTAGTGTTTATCTGGTGTTTTTCATGTTTTTATTTCTATTTTTGTCCATGTTTCTGTTTTATCTAGTGTTTATCTAGTGTGTTTCATGTTTTTATTTCTATTTTTGTCCATGTTTGTTTTATCTAGTGTTTATCTAGTGTGTTTCATGTTTTTATTTCTATTTTTGTCCATGTTTCTGTATTATCTATCAATCAATCAATCAATGTTTATTTATATAGCCCTAAATCACAAGTGTCTCAAAGGGCTGCACAAGCCACAACGACGTCCTCGGTACAGAGCCAACATAAGGGCAAGGAAAAACTCACCTAGTGTTTATCTAGTGTTTTTCATGTTTTTATTTCTATTTTTGTCCATGTTTGTTTTATCTAGTGTTTATCTAGTGTTTATCTAGTGTTGTTCATGTTTTTATTTCTATTTTTGTCCATGTTTCTGTTTTATCTAATGTTTATCTGGTGTTTTTCATGTTTTTTTTTCTATTTTTGTCCATGTTTCTATTTTATCTAGTGTTTATCTAGTGTTTTTAATGTTTTTTTCCCTATTTTTGTCCATGTTTCTATTTTATCTAGTGTTTATCTAGTGTTTTTCATGTTTGTATTTCTATTTTTGTCCATGTTTCTGTTTTATCTAGTGTTTACCTAGTGTTTTTCATGTTTTTATTTCTATTTTTGTCCATGTTTGTTTTATCTAGTGTTTATCTAGTGTTGTTCATGTTTTTATTTCTATTTTTGTCCATGTTTGTTTTATCTAGTGTTTATCTAGTGTTGTTCATGTTTTTATTTCTATTTTTGTCCATGTTTCTGTTTTATCTAATGTTTATCTGGTGTTTTTCATGTTTTTTTTTCTATTTTTGTCCATGTTTCTATTTTATCTAGTGTTTATCTAGTGTTTTTAATGTTTTTTTCCCTATTTTTGTCCATGTTTCTATTTTATCTAGTGTTTATCTAGTGTTTTTCATGTTTGTATTTCTATTTTTGTCCATGTTTCTGTTTTATCTAGTGTTTATCTAGTGTTTATCTAGTGTTTTTCATGTTTTTATTTCTATTTTTGTCCATGTTTGTTTTATCTAGTGTTTATCTAGTGTTGTTCATGTTTTTATTTCTATTTTTGTCCATGTTTGTTTTATCTAGTGTTTATCTAGTGTTGTTCATGTTTTTATTTCTATTTTTGTCCATGTTTCTGTTTTATCTAGTGTTTATCTGGTGTTTTTCATGTTTTTTTTTCTATTTTTGTCCATGTTTCTATTTTATCTAGTGTTTATCTAGTGTTTTTAATGTTTTTTTCCCTATTTTTGTCCATGTTTCTATTTTATCTAGTGTTTATCTAGTGTTTTTCATGTTTGTATTTCTATTTTTGTCCATGTTTCTGTTTTATCTAGTGTTTATCTAGTGTTTATCTAGTGTTTTTCATGTTTTTATTTCTATTTTTGTCCATGTTTGTTTTATCTAGTGTTTATCTAGTGTTGTTCATGTTTTTATTTCTATTTTTGTCCATGTTTGTTTTATCTAGTGTTTATCTAGTGTTGTTCATGTTTTTATTTCTATTTTTGTCCATGTTTCTGTTTTATCTAGTGTTTATTTAGTGTTTTTCATGTTTTTATTTCTATTTTTGTCCATGTTTCTGTTTTATCTATCAATCAATCAATCGATGTTTATTTATATAGCCCTAAATCACAAGTGTCTCAAAGGGCTGCACAAGCCACAACGACGTCCTCGGTACAGAGCCAACATAAGGGCAAGGAAAAACTCACCTAGTGTTTATCTGGTGTTTTTCATGTTTTTATTTCTATTTTTGTCCATGTTTGTTTTATCTAGTGTTTATCTAGTGTTTATCTAGTGTTTTTCATGTTTTTATTTCTATTTTTGTCCATGTTTCTGTTTTATCTAGTGTTTATCTAGTGTTGTTCATGTTTTTATTTCTATTTTTGTCCATGTTTGTTTTATCTAGTGTTTATCTAGTGTTGTTCATGTTTTTATTTCTATTTTTGTCCATGTTTCTGTTTTATCTAGTGTTTATCTGGTGTTTTTCATGTTTTTTTTCTATTTTTGTCCATGTTTCTATTTTATCTAGTGTTTATCTAGTGTTTTTAATGTTTTTTTCCCTATTTTTGTCCATGTTTCTATTTTATCTAGTGTTTATCTAGTGTTTTTCATGTTTGTATTTCTATTTTTGTCCATGTTTCTGTTTTATCTAGTGTTTATCTAGTGTTTTTCATGTTTTTATTTCTATTTTTGTCCATGTTTGTTTTATCTAGTGTTTATCTAGTGTTGTTCATGTTTTTATTTCTATTTTTGTCCATGTTTGTTTTATCTAGTGTTTATCTAGTGTTGTTCATGTTTTTATTTCTATTTTTGTCCATGTTTCTGTTTTATCTAGTGTTTATCTAGTGTTTTTCATGTTTTTATTTCTATTTTTGTCCATGTTTCTGTTTTATCTATCAATCAATCAATCAATGTTTATTTATATAGCCCTAAATCACAAGTGTCTCAAAGGGCTGCACAAGCCACAACGACGTCCTCGGTACAGAGCCAACATAAGGGCAAGGAAAAACTCACCTAGTGTTTATCTGGTGTTTTTCATGTTTTTATTTCTATTTTTGTCCATGTTTGTTTTATCTAGTGTTTATCTAGTGTTTATCTAGTGTTTATCTAGTGTTTTTCATGTTTTTATTTCTATTTTTGTCCATGTTTCTGTTTTATCTAGTGTTTATCTGGTGTTTATCTAGTGTTTTTTTTTCTATTTTTGTCCATGTTTCTATTTTATCTAGTGTTTATCTAGTGTTTTTCATGTTTGTATTTCTATTTTTGTCCATGGTTCTGTTTTATCTAGTGTTTATCTAGTGTTTATCTAGTGTTTTTCATGTTTTTATTTCTATTTTTGTCCATGTTTGTTTTATCTAGTGTTTATCTAGTGTTGTTCATGTTTTTATTTCTATTTTTGTCCATGTTTGTTTTATCTAGTGTTTATCTAGTGTTGTTCATGTTTTTATTTCTATTTTTATCCATGTTTCTGTTTTATCTAGTGTTTATCTAGTGTTTTTCATGTCTTTATTTCTATTTAAATGTTCTATTTTACATTCTAACTTTCTATTTTTATTTTTTTGTAGCACTTTGAGATTTTAACACATGTAAAGTGCGTTACAAATGTAATTATTATTAATAATTTTGGTGTAGAAAATTAAGCAATAAAAGATGTTCTTCAAATCTCATCACGTGGTCCGGCTCAGCCCTCACTCGCTGCCGCGCTTATATGACGTCACGCCGCGTCACTGACGTCAGACGGAACGCCGCACAAGTCAAAACGGAGTCGCAATCATGGCGAGTAAAAAGCTTGAATGAGTGATTTGTCTGCTTTGTTGCATTCTTAGCGCTGTTAAAATGTTAAAATGACACTTTTGAAGGAGTCAGCTGTCGTACTGTTTGACCGCGTCCTAGCTAGCTAACGTTGCTTTGTTGTCTCCATTAGCTCTTCTACTCCTTCTTCAAGTCGCTGGTGGGCAAAGATGTGGTGGTGGAGCTGAAGAACGACCTCAGGTAAACACGACCTCCATTCTCTTACGGCTTCCACAATGAAAACATTCTAACATCATTTTCAACGCTAATACCTCTTCTTTGTTTGCAGCATATGTGGAACTCTTCATTCGGTTGACCAGGTATGAACTTCTCCTTCTTCTCACCTTTTAGTCATTGATAGAATGACGTCAGGGTTATGAGCTTTAAGTGCGGGATTTTTCCTAAAGACGACGAGTAAAGTGGCACACACTTCAGTCCCAGGGAGCAGAGTGGAAGAACGCAGGAGTTTGCAGTGATCAATTCGTTAAAGGTTTGTTTGATACACTTTGACGTTTAGTGTTTCCCATTGAAGTATTATCTTGATAGGTTTTGTATTTCTTAAACACATTTTTGTCGGCGAGTCTAAATAAAAGAAAGCAAATGTCAGCAAAACCTAAAAGAGTTAAGCTTTCATCAAAGGCAACAATCATAAATGATTCTTTCAGCACATACACGATGTTGATTTCTGTAGTTATAATTTGATAAACAATCATAAATGAATATTTCAGCACGTACACAATGTTGACTTCTATAGTTATACTTAGATAAACAATCATAAATGAATCTTTCAGCACATACACAATGTTGAAATCTATAGTTAGTTTGATAAACAGTCATAAATTAATATTTCAGCACGTACACAATGTTGACTTCTATAGTTATACTTTTATAAACAATCATAAATGTTCAGCACATACATAATGTTGACATCTATAGTTATACTTTGATAAACAATCATAAATGAATCTTTCAGCACATACACAATGTTGACATCTATAGTTATACTTTGATAAACAATCACAAATGAATCTTTCAGCACATACATAATGTTGTCATCTATAGTTATATTTTGTTAAACAATCGTAAATGAATCTTTCAGCACATACACAATGTTAAAATATATAGTTAGTTTGATAAACAATCATAAATGAATATTTCAGCACGTACACAATGTTGACATCTATAGTTATACTTTGATAAACAATCAAATGAATCTTTCAGCACTTACACAATGTTGACATCTATAGATATACTTTGATAAACAATCATAAATGAATCTTTCAGCACATACACAATGTTGACATCTATAGTTATACTTTGATAAACAATCATAAATGAATCTTTCAGCACATACACAATGTTGACTTCTATAGTTGTACTTTGATAAACAATCATAAATGAATATTTCAGCACGTACACAATGTTGACATCTATAGTTATACTTTGATAAACAATCATAAATGAATCTTTCAGCACATACATAATGTTGTCATCTATAGTTATACTTTGATAAACAATCATAAATGAATCTTTCAGTACATACACAATGTTAAAATCTATAGTTTGATAAACAATCATAAATGAATATTTCAGCACATACACAATGTTGACATCTGTGGTTATACTTTGATAAACAATCATAAATGAATCTTTCAGCACGTACACAATGTTGACATCTATAGTTATACTTTGATAAACAATCAAATGAATCATTCAGCACGTACACAATGTTAAAATCTATAGTTAGTTTGATAAACAATCATAAATGAATATTTCAGCACATACACAATGTTGACTTCTATAGTTATACTTTGATAAACAATCATAAATGAATATTTCAGCACGTACACAATGTTGACATCTATAGTTATACTTTGATAAACAATCATAAATGAATCTTTCAGCACATACATAATGTTGTCATCTATAGTTATACTTTGATAAACAATCATAAATGAATCTTTCAGTACATACACAATGTTAAAATCTATAGTTTGATAAACAATCATAAATGAATATTTCAGCACATACACAATGTTGACATCTGTGGTTATACTTTGATAAACAATCATAAATGAATCTTTCAGCACGTACACAATGTTGACATCTATAGTTATACTTTGATAAACAATCAAATGAATCATTCAGCACGTACACAATGTTAAAATCTATAGTTAGTTTGATAAACAATCATAAATGAATATTTCAGCACATACACAATGTTGACTTCTATAGTTATACTTTGATAAACAATCATAAATGAATATTTCAGCACATGCACAATGTTGTCATCTATAGTTATATTTTGTAAACAATCATAAATTAATATTTCAGCACATTCACAATGTTGACTTCTATAGTTATAATTTGATAAACAATCATAAATCATTCAGCACGTACACAATGTTGACATCTATAGTTATAATTTGATAAACAATCATAAATGAATCTTTCAGCACATACACAATGTTGACAAAACAATCATAAATGAATCTCTCAGCACGTACACAATGTTGACATCTATAGTTATACTTTGATAAACAATCATAAATGAATCTCTCAGCACATACACAATGTTGACTTCTATAGTTATACTTTGATAAACAATCATAAATTAACATTTCAGCACGTACACAATGTTGACATCGCACATACACAATGTTGACTTCTATAGTTATACTTTGATAAACAATCATAAATGAATATTTCAGCACGTACACAATGTTGACTTCTAGTAATATTTTGATAAACAATCATAAATGTATCTTTCAGCACATACACAATGTTGACATCTGTAGTTATACTTTGATAAACAATCATAAATGAATATTTCAGCACATACACAATGTTGACTTCTATAGTTGTATTTTGATAAACAATCATAAATGAATCTTTCAGCACATACACAATGTTGACTTCTATAGTTATATTTTGATAAACAATCATAAATGAATCTTTCAGCACATACACAATGTTGACATCTATAGTTATACTTTGCTAAATTTGTTGCTTTTTTGACACGGACTTGTTTCTTCAGCATTGTCCGAAAAAATAAAAATACATGATACGTGAGGACATGACGGACACATTGTGCTGAAATTCATTTATGATTGTTTATCAAATTATAACTACAGATGTCAACATTGTGTACGTGCTGAAATATTCATTTATGATTGTTTATCAAAGTATAACTATAGAAGTCAACATTGTGTATGTGCTGAAATATTAATTTATGATTGTTTATCAAAGTATAACTACAGATGTCAACATTGTGTATGGCTGAAAGATTCATTTATCAAATTATAACTACAGATGTCAACATTGTGTATGACTGAAATATTCATTTGATTATTTATCAAATTATAACTATAGATGTCAACATTGTGCATGTGCTGAAAGATTCATTTATGATTGTTTATTAAATTATAACTATAGAAGTCAACATTGTGTATGGCTGAAATATTCATTTATGATTGTTTATCAAAGCATAACTATAGATGTCAACATTGTGTATGTGCTGAAATATTCATTTATGATTGTTTATCAAATTATAACTATAGATGTCAACATTGTGTATGTGCTGAAATATTAATTTATGATTGTTTATCAAAGTATAACTACAGATGTCAACATAGTGTATGTGCTGAAATATTAATTTATGATTGTTTATCAAAGTATAACTACAGATGTCAACATTGTGTATGTGCTGAAAGATTCATTTATGATTGTTTATCAAAGTATAACTACAGATGTCAACATTGTGTACGTGCTGAAATATTCATTTATGATTGTTTATCAAATTATAACTATAGATGTCAACATTGTGTATGTGCTGAAATATTAATTTATGATTGTTTATCAAAGTATAACTATAGAAGTCAACATTGTGTATGTGCTGAAATATTAATTTGATTGTTTATCAAAGTATAACTATAGAAGTCAACATTGTGTATGTGCTGAAATATTCATTTATGATTGTTTATCAAAGTATAACTATAGAAGTCAACATTGTGTATGTGCTGAAATATTCATTTATGATTGTTTATCAAAGTATAACTATAGAAGTCAACATTGTGTATGTGCTGAAATATTCATTTATGATTGTTTATCAAAGTATAACTATTGAAGTCAACATTGTGTATGTGCTGAAATATTCATTTATGATTGTTTATCAAATTATAACTACAGATGTCTACATTGTGTATGTG
Organism: Nerophis lumbriciformis; assembly: GCF_033978685.3. Lineage (NCBI taxonomy): Eukaryota > Metazoa > Chordata > Actinopteri > Syngnathiformes > Syngnathidae > Nerophis > Nerophis lumbriciformis. Next base: position 39,762,760 of record NC_084565.2, read on the forward strand.
CTGAAATATTAATTTATGATTGTTTATCAAAGTATAACTACAGATGTCAACATAGTGTATGTGCTGAAATATTAATTTATGATTGTTTATCAAAGTATAACTATAGAAGTCAACATTGTGTATGTGCTGAAATATTCATCTATGATTGTTTATCAAAGTATAACTATAGATGTCAACATTGTGTATGGCTGAAATATTAATTTATGATTGTTTAGCAAAGTATAACATAGAAGTCAACATTGTGTATGTGCTGAAATATTCATTTATGATTGTTTATCAAAGTATAACTACAGATGTCAACATTGTGTACGTGCTGAAATATTCATTTATGATTGTTTATCAAAGTATAACTACAGATGTCAACATTGTGTACGTGCTGAAATATTCATTTGATTGTTTATCAAATTATAACTATAGATGTCAACATTGTGTATGTGCTGAAAGATTAATTTATGATTGTTTATTAAATTATAACTATAGATGTCAACATTGTGTATGTGCTGAAAGATTCATTTATGATTGTTTATTAAATTATAACTATAGATGTCAACATTGTGTATGTGCTGAAATATTAATTTATGATTGTTTATCAAAGTATAACTACAGATGTCAACATTGTGTATGTGCTGAAAGATTCATTTATGATTGTTTATCCAAATATAACTATAGATGTCAACATTGTGTATGTGCTGAAAGATTCATTTGATTGTTTATCAAATTATAACTATAGCTGTCAACATTGTATATGTGCTGAAATATTCATTTATGATTGTTTATCAAAGTACAACTATAGATGTCAACATTGTATATGTGCTGAAAGATTCATTTATGATTGTTTATCAAATTATAACTACATATGTCAACATTGTGTTTGGCTGAAATATTCATTTATGATTATCAAATTATAACTAGAGATGTCAACATTGTGTATGTGCTGAAATATTCATTTATGATTGTTTATTAAAGTATAACTAGAGATGTCAACATTGTGTACGTGCTGAAATATTCATTTATGATTGTTTATCAAAGTATAACTATAGATATCAACATTGTGTATGTGCTGAAATATTCATTTATGATTGTTTATCAAAGTATAACTATAGATGTCAACATTATGTATGTGCTGAAAGATTCATTTATGATTGTTGCCTTTGATGAAAGCTTAACTCTTTTAGGTTTTGCTGACATTTGCTCCCTTTTATTTTAGACTCGCCGACAGTCGTAGCGAAAATGTGTTTAAGAAATACAAAACCTATCAAGATAATACTTCAAAGGGAAATACTAAACGTCAAAGTGTATCAAACAAACCTTTAACGAAGTGATCACTGCAAACTCCTGCGTTCTTCCACTCTGCTCCCTGGGACTGAAGTGTGTGCCACTTTACTCGTCGTCTTTCGGAAAAATATTGTCATCTTTCGCCCTTTTTTTGATTACCCTTCGAGAAACTCTGAAGAAACTTTGATCCTTTTTCGCGATTCCAACAGCCTGAAACAACGCAATCATGGAGCATTTTTCTTCAAGAAAGGCAAAACGCTGCCTAGTACCCATTATTGAGAACCCACTAACGAGCCTCGCCTAGTTTAATGAGCCGGACGTGACGTCAGGTGAATGCAGCCCTTTTGCAGACGCTAAATTTGCATGTGCATAAAAGACAGCTCCCAAACGAAAGGCTCACAACTGGGAGTCAGTTGTAATCGTTTAAAAGACTCAATTCGTTCGTCCAGATGTAAATCAGCTTCCTTTTTGAAAATCAATTCCTATGTCTACACCTTTTATCCGTGCCTTCACCAACTTGTAACGGCATCTTCCTTTCTTTACGCAGCACCACTTCAAAGTAGTGAAAGTTAGGGATGTCCCGATCCAGGTTTTTGCACTTCCGATCCGATACCGATATTGTTTTTGCACTTCTGATCCGATACCGATACTGGCCTATCCGAGCATGTATTAAAGTTTAACGTTATTTAGCCTACTTAGTTGTCAGAATCATGTTGAAAAGGGTTTTAGTACTCTTGATAACAACTAGCCAGCTGAATTAGGGGAGTTTGAATAATACACAATGGTTGGTAACAAGAAACTGACCTGTTTATTCAAGGATAAACACAAAATAGACAAAATTATACATGACAAACAGAAATGGCATCATTGAACTAGGGCTGGGCGATATGGCCTTTTTTTAATATTGCGATATTTTAAGGCCATATTGCGATACACGATATATATCTCGATATTTTGCCTTAGCCTTGAATGAACACTTGATGCATATAATCACAGCAGTATGATGATTCTATGTGTTTTGATTGATTGATTGAGACTTTTATTAGTAGGTTGCACAGTGAAGTACATATTCCGTACAATTGACCACTAAATGGTAACACCCGAATAAGTTTTTCAACTTGTTTAAGTCGGGGTCCACTTAAATTGATTCATGATACAGATATATACTATCAGATATATACTATCGTCATAATACAGTCATCACACAAGATAATCACATTGAATTATTTACATTATTTATAATCCAGGGTGTGGAGGGTAAGTGTCAAAAAGACAGCCAAAAGAGTTTGATATGAGAATAAATCTAAAGTTAAAATATAGGGTAGAAATGCACCCATTTGCAGGAAATGTAGTCTTGATTTTCAAAATTTTCTTTCAAGGCTTGCATGTCTACATTAAAATATTCTTTATCATACTGCATTAATATATGCTACTTTTAAACTTTTATGCAGAGAAGGAAATCACAACTAAAAAAATCACTAATTTTTTCATACGGTGTTGATGTGGAAATTTTTGCCTCGGCATTTTGATGGTGTGGACGTGTGGCACCGAACGGAGATAAGCGTCTCGACAGACGTCACAATATTTGAACAATGATGACGAAAACTGTTTTCTCTGTCGTGTCCGTGTGTCGAAAATTGTTATGCGCTTATTTTTTTATTTGATTTTGTGCGTGGCATAGATTTGCCGTGCGCAGAGGACGTTTGAGCAGGCGCGCACCTTAGCGGCTGTGCTAGCATCACAGCTAACGTTAGCCATTCTGCCACCTCTCTGCTGGGAGAGGACGTATATGTATGTGACGTAAGACGTGACAGTATGTGACGTGTGTAAGAAGTTGCGCTTGCTGTCTATGAGAGGGAGACACAGAAAAGAGTGGGAAGAGCCTGTAGTGTAATGCCAGCAGCTAAAAGCAACTGCGTGAGAATCCACAGACTTGTGGTTGTGTTGAAGGTATGCTGGAAAATGCGGAACGGAAATAGGGAGCAGCAGAAAAGTGGAATGTATTATTTGAATCTGTGCGTTGGAAAACACGGACCGGAGTTTTTTTTTTAAACTGGATCTGGATCGGCATTTTCCCATGCTTTGCCGATACGCATTTTTTGGCAAATATCGGTGGCCGATCCGATCCAAATATCGGATCGGGACATCCCTAGTGAAAGTCGCCATTCCCATTCCTTAAATCGTCGACCAGCCACACATTTAACGATCGAACACCATGGGAAAAAAAAAAACAAGTGGTGGACTAAAAACATTTTTTGTGTGTGTTACAGTACCTGAATATTAAGCTCACAGATATCAGCGTGACCGATCCAGAGAAATATCCACACATGGTAAGTTACTTGTGAAGTAGCACATGATAGATTTGAACTGGCGTCTGCGCTAAATATTAAACCAATTTATGCAAGGCTCACTGAAAGCATCCTACTAACTACAGTATGCTCGTATTACTGTATGTATGAATAATATTAACACTAATGGTTAGTTTTGATTGTCAGCGACATTTTGATCTAACTCCAAAAACTTGCCCCAAAACCAAAATAACAAAATGGTAAATGGTGCGTCTCCTACACTGTGAAATTATAGAGTACGAGAAAATTCCTGTGGAAATTTTGATGGGTCTACCATTGATTGAACCTAAAACGCAAGCATAAAATGTTAGCATGACGACTTAGGAAAAGTTGGCGTACTTCCATGATAGCGGCAAGTATCAAAAAGCCATGTTTTTTTAGGTTAATATGAATAAAATGAGCAAAAATGCTTACATAAAACATTAGTATGTTAACATTAGCATGCCAATATAGAAGAAGTTGGCAAACATCTAAACTGACGCCAAGTATCAAAATCCCAGATTTTTAGGGTTAAAACCTCTTAAGGCACAAGCTGTTTGTTTACATGTTTTTTTTTATTTCTCTTTGCAATTTGAGCCTATTGGACCCTAATTAGAATAAAAACTAAGAATCATCTTTTGATATGATGTACTTAGTCCATAAGTACACAAACGTGTACTTCATGTTTAGTGACATGCTAATTCTTACTTTTACACTTTTTTTTTTCTCAAATTCCATTGTATGTTATACTCTTCTGACACCACCAGATGGCAGTATAAGTGTCCACATAAGCGGCCATAAGACCCCAATTCAGTAGTGTACACCATTTTGGAAATAAGAGCTAAAAGGTGCTGTCCACGCATATGGCCACTAAATATACAAAATTAGCTAAAAAGTCGGGATGTCCGATAATGGCTTTTTGCCGATATTCCGATATTGTCCAACTCTTTAATTACCGATATCAACCGATATATACAGTCGTGGAATTAACACATTATGCCTAATTTGGACAACCAGGTATGGTGAAGATAAGGTCCTTTTTTTTTTAAATGAATAAAATAAGATAAATAAATTAAAAACATTTTCTTGAATAAAAAAGAAAGTAAAACAATATAAAAACAGTAAAAATATTAATGAATGAAAATGAGTAAAATTAAGTGTTAAAGGTTAGTACTATTAGTGGACCAGCAGCACGCACAATCATGTGTGCTTACGGACTGTATCCCTTGCAGACTGTATTGATATATATTGATATATAATGTAGGAACCACAATATTAATAATCGAAAGAAACAACCCTTTTGTGTGAATGAGTGTTTTTGGGTTGGTGCACTAATTGTAAGTGTATCTTGTGTTTTTTATGTTGATTTAATAAAAAAAAAATTAAAAAAAGATACCGATAATAAAAAAAAAACGATACAGATATTTTCCGATATTACATTTTAAAGCATTTATCGGCCGATAATATCGGCAGGTCGATATTATCGGACATCTCTACTAAAAAGCAAGCTTAAAACATTAGCTTGTTATAATGGGAACGTTTAGTTTACTTGCAAGATTGAAACATGTCTCAAAACCCATGAATTGTTGGTTTAAATGATCAAAATGAGAAGAAATTCCAGCATAACAATAGCATGATAACATAGGAAAAGTTAGCATACGCCTAAGATGACACCAAGTATCAGAAGCCATTATTTTTAGGTTTAAGTGAATAAAATTAGCAAAATTGCTAGCATAAAACGTTAGCATGCTAATTGGCGTGATTATATAAAGGCGGAATTTTAAATAGAGCTCCTACATACTATATCTTGTTGTGTGCCTAACAGCAAAGTACATGTATCACACAACAGTGTACAAAAATGACGTTACAAACAGCATTACAATGCCATCTGCTAGACGCAGTTGTAAAAAGTTACTGTCCCAGGCAGTCCCATTATAATGTGTTTATGAGTAAGGGCAAAGCTAAGCTACGAACAATGGGAGACCGGGCTTTCTGCTCCGCCGCACCCAGTCTGTGGAACGCTCTCCCTGACCACCTGAGGGCACCACAGACTGAGGATGCTTTTAAAAAAGGCTTAAAAATCCTTCTTTTTAAAAAAGCCTCTTTTTTTTTTTTTTTTTTGATATATGCATACTAGTTTGAGCTATTTGGCTGTTCTAGTTTTTATTTTCTTAAATTTTTTATTATTTTTTTTGTATTTTTTTTTAATACACTGTAGCACTTTGAGGTTTTTAACTCAATGTAAAGTGCTTTTTACAAATAAAATCTATTATTATTATTATTATTATAAGGGTGAACAGGTAACAACAAATGTATTTGAATGAAATTAATCAATCTTTGGGGTGCACATCAGTAAAAAAAATTTTTTTAATTCACAACATCAAAAAGTTTTGCTTTATTTTTGATAACGATCCCTTGATAACAAAATGCAGGAATCCACATCTAAATCTCACGTAGACTTCCTTGTCATCATTTTCACGACCTACCAAAATCCCACCCCTGTCTTGTCGTCGTTTCCCCATCAGTTGTCCGTTAAAAACTGTTTCATCCGCGGCTCGGTGGTGCGCTACGTGCAGCTGCCCGCCGACGAAGTGGACACTCAGCTCCTCCAGGACGCCGCACGCAAAGAAGCCATGCAGCAGAAGCAGTGATGCATGCTGGGGCGCGGAAGGGGGGTGGGCGGGGCATCAATGAAGATGGCCAATCTCAGCTCTCCTCACCTAAGTTGTTTTTTTTTAACCACAGACTTCTTTGCAGCAAAATAATTTTTTACTACTTATAATGGAAATACCTTCAATTTTGTTTTTGGAGTGAAGAAAAGTTGGAGGCCAGCAGAATCACTTGCATGACTTTCTTAGTTTTAATGTCACGTGACTTTTCTTTTGACCTTGGTAGACTTTGTTTGGTAAATGCCAGCATGCGTGGCAAATAAAGATACAAAATCTTACCCGTGTTTGATGCTTTTTTTTTTTTTCTCCAGGTTTTCTCTTTTAACAAGATGGCGATGTCCTGATAAATACATGCAACTACATAGCGCTTAATTGTCTTTTTTGTATTTTTAAGAATGATCGTATTTGTCTGGTGACTGGGAAAATGTCTAAGTGTGCCTGCGAGAAGAGGCGAGAGTTGTGGCAGGACAAGTGGCGCTTGCTCACAACACCCCGAGCATGCGTCAGTTCTCCGGGGGTTTGGTCCATCTTGGACTATATAGAGCTACGGGAAAACTTGCAGTGTGGATTTGAAACACTGTGGTACTTCGGGACACGAGTACCCTGCCCAATTGTTGTGCTCTAGGTCAGTGATTTTCAACCTTTTTAGAGCCAAGGCACATTTTTTGCGTTGAAAAAATGCGGAGGCACACCACCAGCAGAAATCATTAAAAAACGAAACTCAGTTGACAGTAAAAAGTAATTGTCGCAATTGTTGGATATGACTTTAAAGTGTTGTAGTGAAGAAGGAGCTGAGCCGGAAGGCAAAGCTCTCGATTTACCGGTCGATCTACGTTCCCATCCTCACCTATGGTCATGAGCTTTGGGTCATGACCGAAAGGACAAGATCACGGGTACAAGCGGCCGAAATGAGTTTCCTCCGCCGAGTGGCGGGGCTCTCCCTTAGAGATAGGGTGAGAAGCTCTGTCATTCGGGGGGAGCTCAAAGTAAAGCCGCTGCTCCTCCACATCGAGAGGAGCCAGATGAGGTGGTTCGGGCATCTGGTCAGGATGCCACCCGAACGCCTCCCTAGGAAGGTGTTTCGGGCACGTCCGACCGGTAGGAGGCCACGGGGAAGACCCAGGACACGCTGGGAAGACTATCTCTCCCGGCTGGCCTGGGAACGCCTCGGGATCCCCCGGGAGGAGCTGGACGAAGTGGCTGGGGAGAGGGAAGTCTGGGCTTCCCTGCTTAGGCTGCTGCCCCCGCGACCCGACCTCGGATAAGCGGAAGAAGATGGATGGATGGATGGACTTTAAAGTATAACCAAGCATGCATAAATATAGGTTCTTGTCTCAAAGTAGGTGTACTGTCACCACCTGTCACATCAGGCCCTGATTTATTTGGACTGTTTTACTGTGTGTAGTGTCTTAGTTCTTGTCTTGCACTCCTATTTTGGTGGATTTTTCTCTTTTTTGGTATTTTCCTGTAGCAGTTTCATGTCTTCCTTTTGAGCAATATTTCCCGCATCTACTTTGTTTTAGCAATCAAGAATATTTCAGGTCGGGGGGTGGGGCTGGGGGCGTGGTTAAGATATATATATATATATATATATATATATATATATATATATAAGAAATACTTGACTTTCAGTGAATTCTAGCTATATATATATATATATATATATATATATATAAATAAAATAAATACTTGAATTTCAGTGTTCATTTACAAACTACAACTCACAAACACTTTAGAGTTAGGCTCCACCATCAGAATGTGTACTTAAACTTACAAAGATCAAAAGGATATTATTCAGTGAGTTGATTCACCAAAACGAACCTGTTATACAGGAGGAAAAGCACACAGGACGTTTCAATTGTTCAGACTGGTCCCGCTCATCAGAATGACAAGACACTTCCGGTCTGCAGGTGATAGCATTCAATTGGGAAGAAACGCCCTACTGCCCCCTACTGACCAATGTGAATACTGATAAATGTGTAATGACCGCTCCAAAAACGAATTCAAACCACAAAATAAAATAAATAAATCAACACAAAAATGTGACACATTATGGGTGGGTCACATATGCATGTACAGTAGATGGCAGTATTGTCCTGTTTAAAAGTGTCACAACATTGCTGTTTACGGCAGACCAACTGCTTTACGGTAGACACTGTTGTTGTGTGTTGTCAACACGTCACTCAGGTCCGCCTGAATTTCGGGAGTTTTTCCGGAGAAAATTTGTCCCGGGAGGTTTTCGGGAGAGGCGCTGAATTTCGGGAGTCTCCCGGAAAATCCGGGAGGGTTGGCAAGTATGCACTAAGTACAGTAGAGAACGTTGTATCTTTCCTGACTTCCTGTTTTTTACCAACCACACAGAGACAAATCAAAGGATGCGTGGACCATTTTGGTAGTTTTAACCTTCAAAGCATTTTTTTTCCCCTCAAAGAAAATGCAATTTTGGTAGAAATTTACTATGAATGCCGAAGATCCAAAGCCGAACTGAAATGCTAACAGTTAGCACGCTGGCCAGAAAGCGTCAACACAAAATGAGCTAGGAAAAAAAGTAGTAACATTCCAGAATATAATATAACTGCTATGAGTAGTCCTGGGTTCAATCCCGGGCTCGGGATCTTTCTGTGTGGAGTTTGCATGTTCTCCCCGTGACTGCGTGGGTTCCCTCCGGGTACTCCGGCTTCCTCCCACCTCCAAAGACATGCACCTGGGGATAGGTTGATTGACAACACTAAATTGGCCGTAGTGTGTAAATGCATACTTGCCAACCCTCCCGAATTTTCCGGGAGACTCCCGAAATTCAGCGCCTCTCCCGAAAACCTCCCGGGACAAATATTCTCCCGAAAATCTCCCGATTTTCAGCCGGAGCTGGAAGCCACGCCCCCTCAAGCTCCATGCGGACCTGAGTGAGGACAGCCTTTTTTCATGACAGGAGGACAACAGGGTGACAAGAACTAAATCATCCAGACTAGAGATAAATTGTATTATGTTTATTTTACCTAAAAATAAATATATTTATTAATTTAAAAAAAACAACAAACTAAATACATTTTTACTATATTTTGCTATAAACATCAAAATTAATTGTATTTTTATTTGTATTTTTTCGTGACTCCTTATAAAATCCAGCCATAGAATTATACATTAAAATAAACATATTTGAAATAATTGATTTTAAATTATCATAATAATTCATTTAAAATGACCATATTTAATTATTAAAATAATTGCTTGTTTATCAATAACTTTAGCATTTTATTCATTACATTTTGAAACTCTCAGAAGCCAAGTTATGTTATATTCCTTAAGATTTATTTATGCAAGTTTGAAGTATCAATTATCTAAACACAGTTTTGTTTGCATATGTTCAGGATATATCATACTTGCCAACCCTCCCGGATTTTCCGGGAGACTCCCGAAATTCAGCGCCTCTCCCGAAAACCTCCCGTGACAAATTTTCTCCCGTATATCTCCCGAAATTCAGGCGGACTCAGGTCCTCCACAATATAAAAAAGCGTACCTGCCCAATCACGTTATAACTATAAAATGATGGAGGGCGAGTTCTTGGTTTCTTATGTGGGTTTATTGTTCGGCAGTTTCATTAACGTCCTCCCAGCGCGGCAACAACACACAACAGCAGCAGCAGTCACGTTTTTGTATACCGTATAGCAGTTCGTCTGCCGTAAACAGCAATGTTGTGACACTCTTAAACAGGACAATACTGCCATCTAGTGCATTTGATGAAAGCACTTTTGTGCGTGCCACACATCAATGCATCATCAGAGAGGGTGTTCAGCATGGTTCGAAAAATAGTGACAGAGAATAGAACAAGGATGGACAATTCAACCCTTAACTCAACAATGAGTAGATGAGTGTTATATGTGTGTGTATATGTGTAAATAAATTAACACTGAAATTCAAGTATTTTATTTATATATATATATATATATATATATATAGCTAGAATTCACTGAACGTCAAGTATTTCTTTTATATATATATATATATACAGTATATATATATATTAGAGATGCGCGGTTTGCGGACACAACCGCGGAGTCCGCGGATTATCCGCGGATCGGGCGTTTGAAATAAAAAAAAAATTAGATTTTATCCGCGGGTCGGGTCGGGCGGTTGAAAAAAAAAAATAATTTGATTTTAAATAGATTCAGGCGGGTGGCAGTTAAACCAATTCGGAAATATATATACATAGTTAAATGATGTTACCCACATACGAAAAACGAGCAGGCACCTGCAGCATATGCCACAACAGAAGAAGAAAAAAAAAGAGATGGACACTTTTACGGAGCGGAGAAGGGACGCCTCGCCGGGGTCCGGGACCGAGGCCCCTTGCCCCGAGAGGGCCCCACCGGGAGCCGTAGCTGAGGTGATCCGCGAGAAGGGCCCGACGCACATCCAGGGTCACCACCGCGCCCACCGCACCGACACCCCGCCTCGTCCGCCTTCGCCGCGGCCGGCGTCACGCTCGTAACAGGGGTCGCTCCGCCCGCGCAGCTTACCTGCCCGCCACCCCTGTTGCCGGGGGCGCGTAACAGGGGTCACTCCGCGCGCAGTGCGCTCACGAAAGGGGTGGGGCTCACCCTGGTTGATATAGACAGCAGGACGGTGGCCATGGAAGTCGGAACCCGCTAAGGAGTGTGTAACAACCCACCTGCCGAATCAACTAGCCCTGAAAATGGATGGCGCTGGAGCGTCGGGCCCATATACCCGGCCGTCGCCGGCAGCGAGACGCGCTTGGAGGTGCGCTCAGCGCGGCTCCCATATGATTGCGCACTGGTGTGCGTCTGGGTCGTGACAGCGTGGCACGCGAATGTCTGTGCTGCATTGGATCAGTCCCCTTTCTTTAACAGGCAAAAGCTTTATAACCTCATTAATGCCTTGCATTGTCTATATTAGATATATAACAACGGGCGGGTGCGGTTCTGATCAAATGTTACATCGGGTGGATGGCGGATGGTTGACGACTTTCTGATGCGGTTGCGGATGAAATAATTGCCTATCCGCGCATCTCTAATCTATATATATATATAGATATATATATATATGAAATACTTGACTTGGTGAATTCTAGCTGTAAATATACTCCTCCCCTTTTAGCCACACCCCAACCACGCCCCCGTCCCACCCCGACCACGCCCCCTCCCCTCCCCCCACATCCCGAAATCGGAGGTCTCAAGGTTGGCAAGTATGGGTAAATGTGAGTGTGAATGTTGTCAGTCTATGTGTTGGCCCTGTGATGAGGTGGCGACTTGTCCCGGGTGTACGCCGCCTTCCACCCAAATGCAGCTGAGATAGGCTCCAGCACAACCCCGCGACCCCAAAAGGGACAAGCGGTAGAAAATGGATGGATGAATGCTAAATAATTTCGAAAGCTAGCATGCTAAAATGCTAGCTATAACACGTGTTAAGTACCAAAATGCATTACTCTGAGGTGTGTACCTGAAAAATGCCAACAGGTATCATTCGCCTCGTAACAAAATATTTGATGCCAGAGGTATACCTGCAAAAAAAAAAAGCTAGCATGCTAATTAAAGAAAGAAGCCCTCTACTTGTGTTCATACATAGAAATCATGACTTTTATTTTACATTCATACATCAAGAACATTGTACAATAGTCTCAAATTCAGATAGAAAATCCAAAAACAAGTCCTGAAGAATTACAGTGAAGTATTTTGCATGTTTTTCAGGTTGGTGACAAGCATTGAAAAATATACACACACACGTACACACATTCATACACACAAAAAAGGGGGGTAACGAGTGGTGTTGTACCTTAACAGAGCTGAAGAGGAACTCCGTCGCCATGAAGAAAAGGCACATTGAATCCACAGTGTATGTACAAACCGACAATTACACAACTGTACGCTAAGGATAACAACGACCAGAACTGTAAACTTTGAAGGGGTTGGGGGGGAAAAACACATCTTTACAAATACATTAGAAGCAAATTATTTTCTCAGTCATAACAAACCTCGAATCGCAATTCAACATCGACGATTGTCTCCGCCAGCAGAGGACAATCCCACATGTATAAATACACAATAATGTCACAATGTTTATAATACAGTCACCCTCAAGGAGCAGCTCATGCATAAGCAGTCAGACAGCAGCGCTTCTCTGATATGTTTTTTTTTAATTTGTTTGGACAAAAGCCAATTCCTCCTCCACAACTCCACTTAAAAATGTATAGAGGACTCTGTACACGTTTTAAAATATACGTACCACCCGTCAGTCAATATTCTCAGAAAAGTAAGTTCTGATATAAAATACTGTTTTTTTTTCTCCTTAAAAATCACTTGGTTTTTTTTGTTTTTTTTACATTCCATCCTTCGACAAAATAAAGCTTTATATGCGTACCTTCAAAGCTTAGAAACACGTAGATACATATTTATATAGATCTATTTAGACAGAAACCGTTAAAGTGACTTAAAGACGCCGGCTGCGGCTCTACGTTCACATGTAGTGGAAACCCGTTTTTTCTCCAAATGTTTGACACCGCGGCCAATTTGATTAGTCCAACGAACACAGTGTGGCACTAACGTTTGATTGGATGATTGTACAAGTCAAAAGGGAGGCGCGGGGTTTAAGATGGCCTCCGTCCCCACGACCGCTCAACAGGCCTTGGTCAGGTCCGCGGGCATGTCGACGGTCGACACGCGGTACTGGATCTTGGTGTTGGTGATGGCGCCGTGCTTCTGCCGCAGGTGCAGTCGCAGCTGACTCTTGTGGCGGAAGTGCAAGTTGCATTTCTCACACTGGAAGAGAAGAGCGATACCACAGGGTTAACACTAGATGTCGCCAGAGACCAGTCTAGAGAGTGTGGACAACTGCCTTTCAGAGTTGGTCGACCTGTAGTCATGTGAGGGGCTTTTGACCGATTATTTAAGAGATTGTCTGGCCATACTCTCTGAAATGCCCCTCACGTTACTACAGGGAGCCGACTCTAAAACAGAGTTGTCCATACTCTATACACGACTCTGGGGTGGTGGTGGTAGTGACCTACATGGTAGGGCTTCTCGCCCGTGTGGATGCGCAGGTGGCTCTTCAGCGTCTGCAGGTGACGGAAGCGCGTACCGCAGATCTCACAAGGGTATGGCTTCTCGCCCGTGTGGATCAGGACGTGGGCGCGGAGATGGGCAACCTGGCAACAAACGTCAAGTTAGAAAACTGTAAAACGGTCCTGTTTATTGGACACGGTACCATCCATTCATCCATCCATCCATCTTCTTCCGCTTATCCGAGGTCGGGTCGCGGGGGCAGCAGCCTAAGCAGGGAAGCCCAGACTTCCCTCTCCCCAGCCACTTCGTCCATCTCTTCCCGGGGGATCCCGAGGCGTTCCCAGGCCAGCCGGGAGACATAGTCTTCCCAACGTGTCCTGGGTCTTCCCCGTGGCCTCCTACCGGTTGGACGTGCCCTAAACACCTCCCGAGGGAGGCGTTCGGGTGGCATCCTGACCAGATGCCCGAACCACCTCATCTGGCTCCTCTCGATGTGGAGGAGCAGCGGCTTTACTTTGAGCTCCCCCCCCGGATGACAGAGCTTCTCACCCTATCTCTAAGGGAGAGCCCCGCCACCTGGCGGAGGAAACTCATTTCAGCCGCTTGTACCCGTGATCTTGTCCTTTCGGTCATAACCCAAAGCTCATGACCATAGGTGAGGATGGGAACGTAGATCGACCGGTAAATTGAGAGCTTTGCCTTCCGGCTCAGCTCCTTCTTCACCACAACGGATCGATACAGCGTCCGCATTACTGAAGATGCCGCACCGATCCGCCTGTCGATCTCACGATCCACTCTTCCCTCACTCGTGAACAATGTTTGTTTAAACAGGAAATTCTGAGTATTTGTCCGTTTTTGACCCAGAGCCCATTGAGTGTTCTATTGGGGTATGCTTGGTCGCTTTAAGACAAGCGTTCTATAATATGTAAGGTGCTAAAGTACACTCCACTGTTCCGCGATTCCTGCCTCTGATACTCCTATTGTAGACTTTGGTCCCCTCAATCCGTGTCAATGCAGTTTATTATATTAAGGGTCGCAAACCAGAAGAAATGTGGAAAGTTGTCAGTTTTTACAGGTAGTGTACGAGGATACTATGAGGCGGTAAAAACAATCAGTTCTACACAGGGCATCTCCAGTCGTTTCTAACAATCAAAGGTCTGAAAGGTCAATAAGTCTTAGAACGCACTCTTAATTATCAAGGCTCACCTGTACGAAGCGAGCCCCGCACGTCTCACATTTGTATGGCTTTTCTCCTGAGTGGATGCGAGTGTGAGTCTTGAGGTTGGCTGGTCTGTTGAACTGAGCACCACATATGTTGCAGCGATACGGTTTCTCTCCTGGAAACACGACAGCTGGTGAGCAAAGACACGTAAGAGGTGCTGGGGTTTGCTCCCGTGTGATCTGGCGTACCGGTGTGGACGGTCTTGTGGCTGGCGAGGTTGCCCTTGTAGCGGAAGGCGGCCTGGCAGCGGTCGCACTTGTACGGCTTGTCGCTGTGGACTTGGAGCGTGTGCTGCTTCAGCGCCTCCTCTTCGGCGAACTTGGAGTCGCATTCGTTGCAGAAGAAAGTGCCGTTTTCTGTCCGGGGAGAAGACGCACAAAGATTACGCGCCGTACGTGCCAGAATGAGGCCACGTCTCTCCATTTGACGACTCACCACAGCTGGAGTCAGAGTATTCAGAATGAAGTTCGGCCATGTCTTCGGAGAGTCTCGACCTGGACGGGCAGACTTCCGAGTGTTGCGGAGATTGTGAGCCGCAGGACGAGCAGTTGAGTCGGTTCAAGTAGCGCGACGGGTGACCCTCTGCGTGACCCAGTGCACTTCAGAGAAAAACACATGCATCATGATGAACTTCATCCACAGATAATCAAAATTCTGGAATCTAAGCAAGGAATTCCCAGACCCTGTGAGTAACAATTCCTCCAGCGTTCTACTTTTTCCCTAGAGGCCTCCTTGCTAACTTTAGGTTTTATAAAAAATATTTGTCCGAATTGTCAAAAGGCACAAAGAAGCTTTTTCAAAAACTCCCTATTAAGATTTTAAACTGTGGATCATTGCTCACCTGCTGATGATGTTGTTCAGCCGGCTGGTTTGCGGTACAGGATGATCTGCAACGTTCTTTCTCGTGGTGAGTGACTCGAGATTCTCAGAGTCACCAGGGTGCAGGTACGACTGCAGGCCGAGGCGCTGAGGCGAGCACAAGCCGGGGTCCCGCAGACTGGCCTCTTCCTCTTTGGCACTCTGGTTCAACACGATGAACTTGTACTTTTTCCAGTTGCGAGATTTAGGGTCCTGAGTACCCGGCAGAACCTGCGCGCCAGAGGCCGCCTGTAAGAGGCCGGCGTTCTTGCTGCTGCTCGACTCTGTCGGGGAGTTGGGCTGGCAGTCCGATTTGAGTGGGCTTTGCGGGCTACTCATGAGGCTCTTGCGTCCGGCAGAGGAGATTCCCAGCGGGTAGTGATGATGCACTAGTTCCCCCTCAGATGGCGGAGCGTGGTCTTTGTCTTTGTGGTGCTCCAGGGTCAACACGGGGAAGACACGCTTCCTTGCACTGAGGCCAACAGGAAGGCCAATGCCCTCGTGGCTTTCTTTCCTCACCTCTTCGTCACGCCCCACCTCCCTGGGAGCAAAGTTAGTACCGTGAAGGATGCCGGAGGACGCAGAGGAGCTGACCGCTCTGGCGTACTCGGCCCTGCTGATGGAGGCGCCATCGAGAGGGTGCTTGTGGTGAATCCCGCTCCGTGAGAGATCAGCAAATGGGTTTTTTGCATCAGTCAGTTTACAGAGAGGGAACGGGAATCCTGGCATGGGGAACTGCCCGTAGAGATGGTAGTTGCTGGGCGTGCTGACTCCGTTGAGCATGTTAGTGCCATAGGGTCGCGCATCTCTGAACGGAGCCATGCGGCTGTGCAACGTTTCAACCATGTCATGAGGGCGGTACGCGTGGACGTCCTGAGACAAAACCAGAGGACTGACCAGGAACTCATCTCTGGGAAGCTTGGCAGTGGGATCACTGCAGAACAAGAGACAACATTCAGCACCAGTGTGGTAAAATGTGATCTCTTTAGACATTAACTAGACTAACCTGGATTTGATGAATCTATGACAGGTGTCTACCACATGGTCCATCTGCAGGTAGATGGCAGTGTTCATGATGGCCACGATCAGACTCTCTTTGAGCGTCAGACGGGACGTGTACATGAATTCTAGCAGGATAGCGAAGCCTTCCGGGTCCACCTTTGGGTCCAGACTGATGGCGTTAAGGTTGCACTTGTGCGAGTCGGTGAAGATGGTGTAGAACAGCCCACTGCGGACGCGACAAACAATTAGACATCCGCCCCGGGACTCAAGACGAGACTCCGGGCGCGGAGCACACACACCTGCAAGCCATGAGCACCGTCTTGTGCGCGCGGAACTGCTGCCGGTTGACCAGGATGGTGACGTCGGTGAGAATGTCCCGACTGCGCAGGCGGTTCAGGTTGAGCAGAACGTCGCTGGCGTGGCGCGTGAACTGTATGCAGCTGTCCGCCGCGCAAGACATCTTGCAGACTTCTGCAAAACACGCTTTAAAGTTACACACTTGACACGCGATTCTAGTGAACATCCCTGACAACTGAATTTGGAGGAGAGAAGTTCACCAAGCAGCCACAAGAGGGCGCCATGTAGTTATCTAAAGGCTGTTTAGACGTTTAAATGACCCCCTCCACTTTTCTCTTTGAGCCAAACGCAGCCTGACAGATGAGGACAACAAATTATTGAAATGAATTAAAAACTGGAGAGCGAGCTTATTGGCCGGAACGACAACGTTGCGTGACACAATTTTGCACTATTTCAACTTAGCATAATTTTGGAAATATTAGCAAAATAAATTTACCACCTTTTCGTACGAAATTTGACAACACGTGGATTAAAAACATGCAGAATTTAAATTAAATTGACTTTTTTTCAACAATCATAGCGGCGTTGTTATTTTATTATCATTACATTAGACACAAAACCATTATGTCAAATATAGGACGACAATATACATTTTTAGTTTTAGCATATTATTTACAGTATTTATCATTTTTAGCACATGAACGTTTTTTCCATGCAAAACACAACTTATTGCTACAAAAATGCAGAAACATGCAGAACACTTTCAATACTTTTTTTTTTTTTTTTTCCCCAAGAGGGTGCAAACGCAACAGTCAATTTAGTTGGAATTCACGCAACAACGCTAAAGACAATTATGAGAGTATGAACACGCTGGGAAAAAAAGAGCAAAGTTGGTGCGACGGCAGCACGGAACAACAATCGTGCACGGCGGGCCTGCACCCGTCTAAACCGCGCGGCCACACAGCCGCGGAGGACCCGGGCGTCTGCAGCCGAGGCGCGGCGCGGCGGGTGCTGTCAGAGCCGACACTCCCCAGCCCCGGACACGCCGCGCCGCGCCGCCGAGTCCCGCGCGGGCCAGCCCGGCCAGAAAGCGCGCCATCCCACGTTTACATTCACGGCACTGGCGCCAAAGTAGAATTAAAAAAAAAAAAAGAAAAGTGGAATTTGAAAAAAAAAAAGTCACCTGGTAGCGCTTTCCTAGAAACTTCTTGCATCACCACTTCTAAGAAGACCAGTTCTAAGAATCGCACCAGCTCAATTCTCGGAATTTGAGCCCGGGACCGTACCAACGTCTCCGGGCAAGGGAGAGGTCTCCCTTCCTAACGCGTCACTTTGAACTCTTCCCCGTTGACATTTTTCACCAAAATCGTTCTTAATACCCATTTTCACCCACACTTGACCATAAGACGTCTTTAAAAAGTGTTTTTTACGTTAAAGTAACAAAACAAACTGAATCTCACTAGCCCGAACACCCCCCCTCGGCCCCGCGCTTTTGGTCCAGTCCAAAGTCTGCTGACGTCACCAGTGCCCAAGCCCCGCCCCCCGCTCCGGAGCTTCTGCGAAATAGTTGTCACATAAGCGCAGAGCCTGAACGCACTCGGGCTGACGTCTTCATTGTATCTCCATCATCTTCGCCGGCGCGTTAGCTTCGTTTCCTCCTCGCCAACCTGCACGCCGAGCGCCTTCGCCGGGGGGGTTTGTGACCGACCACAAAAAAAAAAAAAGATTTTTTTTTAATTCAATAATCTACCGCTAAAAAAAAGTGTGTGTGCTTTTTGCATGTCCGTGAACGCATCATTGACCTTCCAGCAGCAAAACGACTTGTATTTTCTAACATTTCGAATATATTGCAGCTTTTAAAAAAAAAAAAATTATGTATTTAAAGTCTCTTCATGCCTTATTTTATTTACCTCTAACGCTTAGTTTTTACACTTAATTTTATTTTCTCTCTCTATTTTTTAATTATTTTACTAAATAATTAGAATAATCACACTTGTGCATTTTGCTTAATTGCAGTAAATGACTTGCATGCATAATACTATTTTGACACGAATGCAATTTTTCAGAGGGTTTTTAAACGTTTTACTTGTTTTATTTCCCTCAAAACTTGCCAGTTATCTAAGTCCTGTTGTGTTGTATTGTCACCTATTTTCTTCCCACTCATCTTTGCGCTGGCATGTGCTTTTTTTTATCTGCGTTTATGCACCATTAACGCCGTCATTTTTTGGTGATTAATTGCACGTGTTAAAATTTTGCAGCCCTGTTTTTATTATATATATATACTTGCACTAAAGACCATGCAACTGTTACAGTAAAAACTGCAGACTTTTACACTTGCACTAAAGACCATGCAACTGTTATAGTAAAAACTGCAGCAGCAAAAAGCAAAACAAAGTCTGGATCAACACAGCTAATATTTATTTCTTATACATTTTCAATAGTCCCTTTTATGCACCAGTATTTTTCTATTAGTGTCTTTTCCTCCTGCTGTAAATCTGCACTCCCTCCAGAATAAAATGGCCTTGTGTTGCAAAGTTGACAACTTGTTTGTGTTGTTTTGTAGCATTTCAGTAATGACTTGAGGTGCGAGCCAAGTGACTCACCGTGGAAACTTTGCTTGTGAGGATTCCAAAGCAGGGATTCCCCCTCTTTAGTCGCGCCGTCGCCTCCTTGGCACAGCAGCAACAGTTGCTGGGCTGAGGAGACACGACAACACGCTCTTATTTGCACTCCAAAACTGGGGTTTCTTCTCTAAAACTCACACAAATTGTCATGAATCAAGCTTTTTGTGTCCAAACTGGTCGCACCTGCACAGTCTCATTGAGAGAAGACATTCATGCATGTTTCATAGTCATGTCAATGGCATTCAGGGACAACCGCAATAAAATGCACTGTCAAATATATCTTTTATAAAGTGTCATATTCACATATGTCATCAATTGAAACAAATTGAAACACTGAACAAAAAATTGGTCGCCTTTCCCGCTTCCTAAAGTGTGACTTTATCCTGAACTAGATGAGGCAATTCCTGAAGGAACTGACAGAATGTAGTATGAATGTAAGAATAGTTAGAATGTTGAAGAAAAACAGAATTTGGTTTGGAACTTGGGAAAGTGTTAGTTTGAATGTCCAGGATGAGCGGAATGTGTTGATGTTGGAAAATGTGGGAATTGTGGAAGTGTGAAAAATGGATCATTCATTTTGAATGGGGAAAATGTCCCTAAAAACGGAGAATTCTAGGAAATCCGGGAATTTTTTTTTTTAGACTTCCTTTTTATTGTCATTCAAATTTGGACTTTACAGTACAGATAAGAACGCAATTTTTGTTGCATTAGCTCATGGTAGTGCAGGATAAAAAAGCAATAAGGTGCATAAATAAAAAAAATAAATAGATTACTGTACAGATAAATATATTGCACTTTTTCATATGCATCCACGTTTATGGATGTATGTTATATTGTCTTTTTTAATTCCAGCGAGTTAATCCATTTTGGGGGGAGTTGAGGGGATAATTTAATTATGATGCGTTCAAGGGTCTTACGGCCTGAGGGAAGAAGCTGTTACAGAACCTGGAGGTTCTGCTTCGGAGGCTGCGGAACCTCTTTCTAGAGTCCAGCAGTGAAAACGATTGTTAAAAGAGAACACATTTTAATTCCTGAACAGGCTGAATGAGTTGAATTGGTTGGTGTTGAAATTTTTCAAATCGGTGGAAAAATGTTGAAGTAGTAACAATTTTCATTGAGAAATGGTATTACGGAATTCCTGGAATTTTGGGAAAACCGAGAATTTTTCCAGTTCAAAAACAACTTTTGAGTTTTATCCTGATTAAGAGGAATGATTTGACAAAAATGTGGAAGCAGTAGTTGACAAGAAAAAATGGTATAAAAAAAGGGTTTAAAAAACGGGAATTCCGGGAATTTTTTTTAACTTGAAAAAATGATAGTTTGAATGCTTCGGAGGCTGCGTAACCTCTTTCTAGAGTCCAGCAGTGAAAACGATTGTTAAAAGAGAGCACACAATTCCTGAACAGGCTGAATGAGTTGAATTGGTTGGTGTTGAAATTTTTCAAATCGGTGGAAAAATGTTGAAGTAGTAACAATTTTCATTGAGAAATGGTATTACGGAATTCCTGGAATTTCGGGACAACCGAGAATTTTTCCTGTTCAAAAACAGCTTTTGAGTTTTATCCTGATTAAGAGGAATGATTTGACAAAAATATGGAAGCAGTAGTTGACAGAAAAAATGGTAAAAAAAAGGGTTTAAAAACGGGAATTCCGGGAATTTTTTTTAACTTGAAAAAATGATAGTTTGAATTTCCAGGATGAGTGGAATATGTTGATGTTGGAATGGTTTGAATCGGTTGAAAAATGTGGTAATTGTGGTAGTGTGAAAAATGGATCATTCATTTTTAATGGAGAAAGTTACCCTAAAAACTGAGAATTCTAGGAAATCCGGGAATTTCCCCCCCCCGCAATTGTTAAGAGAGCACACAATTCCTGAACAGGCTGAATATTTTGGAGTTGGAACAGTTTGAATAGGATGAAAAATGTGGGAGTTGTGGAACTTTGAAAAATGTCCCATTCTTTTCAATGGGAATTTCAGGGAAAGAGGTAATTTTTTGAAAACTGCCAAAAAAAAAATAAAAATAAAAATAAATATATATATATATATATATATATATATATATATATATATATATATATATATATATATATATATATATATATATATATATATATATATATATAAGAAAAGTGTTCTGAATAAGTTGAAATGGTTGGTGTTGAAATTTTTCAAATCGGTGGAAAAATGTTGAAGTAGTAACAATTTTCATTGAGAAATGGTATTACGGAATTTCGGGAAAACCGAGAATTTTTCCAGTTCAAAAACAACTTTTGAGTTTTATCCTGATTAAGAGGAATGATTTGACAAAAATGTGGAAGCAGTAGTTGACAGAAAAAATGGTAAAAAAAAAAAAAGGGTTTAAAAAACGGGAATTCCGGGAATTTTTTTTAACTTGAAAAAATGATAGTTTGAATTTCCAGGATGAGTGGAATATGTTGATGTTGGAATGGTTTGAATCGGTTGAAAAATGTGGTAATTGTGGTAGTGTGAAAAATGGATCATTCATTTTTAATGGAGAAAGTTACCCTAAAAACTGAGAATTCTAGGAAATCCGGGAATTTTTTCCCCCACAATTGTTAAGAGAGCACACAATTCCTGAACAGGCTGAATATTTTGGAGTTGGAACAGTTTGAATAGGATGAAAAATGTGGGAGTTGTGGAACTTTGAAAAATGTCCCATTCTTTTCAATGGGAATTTCAGGGAAAGAGGTAATTTTTTGAAAACTGCAAAAAAATAAAAAAAAAATAAGAAAAGTGTTCTGAATAAGTTGAAATGGTTGGTGTTGAAATTGTTCAAATCGGTCAAATGTTGAAGTAGTAACAATTTTCATTGAGAAATGGTATTACGGAATTCCTGGAATTTCGGGAAAACCGAGAATTTTTCCAGTTCAAAAACAACTTTTGAGTTTTATCCTGATTAAGAGGAATGATTTGACAAGAATGTGGAAGCAGTAGTTGACAGAAAAAATGGTAAAAAAAAAAAAAAGGGTTTAAAAAATGGGAATTCTGGGAATTTTTTTTAACTTGAAAAAATGATAGTTTGAATTTCCAGGATGAGTGGAATATGTTGATGTTGGAATGGTTTGAATCGGTTGAAAAATGTGGTAATTGTGGTAGTGTGAAAAATGGATCATTCATTTTTAATGGAGAAAGTTACCCTAAAAACTGAGAATTCTAGGAAATCCGGGAATTTTTCCCCCCACAATTGTTAAGAGAGCACACAATTCCTGAACAGGCTGAATATTTTGGAGTTGGAACAGTTTGAATAGGATGAACAATGTGGGAGTTGTGGAACTTTGAAAAATGTCCCATTCTTTTCAATGGGAATTTCAGGGAAAGAGGTAATTTTTTGAAAACTGCAAAAAAAAATAAAAAAAAATATATATATTAAAAAAAAAAAAAAAATAAATAAATAAATATATATATATATATATATATATATAAGAAAAGTGTTCTGAATAAGTTGAAATGGTTGGTGTTGAAATTTTTCTAATCGGTCGAGAAATGTTGAAGTAGTAACAAATTTCATTGAGAAATGGTATTACGGAATTCCTGGAATTTCGGGACAACCGAGAATTTTTCCAGTTCAAAAACAACTTTTGAGTTTTATCCTGATTAAGAGGAATGATTTGACAAAAATGTGGAAGCAGTAGTTGACAGAAAAAATGGTGAAAAAAGGGTTTAAAAAACGGAAATTCCGGGAATTTTTTTAACTTGAAAAAATGATAGTTTGAATTTCCAGGATGAGTGGAATATGTTGATGTTGGAATGGTTTGAATCGGTTGAAAAATGTGGTAATTGTGGTAGTGTGAAAAATGGATCATTCATTTTTAATGGAGAAAGATACCCTAAAAACTGAGAATTCTAGGAAATCCGGGAATTTTCCCCCCCACAATTGTTAAGAGAGCACACAATTCCTGAACAGGCTGAATATTTTGGAGTTGGAACAGTTTGAATAGGATGAAAAATGTGGGAGTTGTGGAACTTTGAAAAATGTCCCATTCTTTTCAATGGGAATTTCATGGGAAGAGGTAATTTTTTGAAAACTGCAAAAAAAAATATATATATATAAGAAAAGTGTTCTGAATAAGTTGAAATGGTTGGCGTTGAAATTTTTCAAATCGGTGGAAAAATGTTGAAGTAGTAACAATTTTCATTGAGAAATGGTATTACGGAATTCCTGGAATTTTGGGAAAACCGAGAATTTTTCCAGTTCAAAAACAACTTTTGAGTTTTATCCTGATTAAGAGGAATGATTTAACAAAAATGTGGAAGCAGTAGTTGACAGAAAAAAATGGTAAAAAAAAAAAAAAAGGGTTTGAAAAACAGGAATTCCGGGTATTTTTTTTTACTTGAAAAAATGATTGTTTGAATTTCCAGGATGAGTGGAATATGTTGATGTTGGAATGGTTTGAATTGATTGAAAAATGTGGTAATTGTGGTAGTGTGAAAAATGGATCATTCATTTTTAATGGAGAAAGTTACCCTAAAAACTGAGAATTCTAGGAAATCCGGGAATTTTTCCCCCCCACAATTGTTAAGAGAGTACACAATTCCTGAACAGGCTGAATATTTTGGAGTTGGAACAGTTTGAATAGGATGAAAAATGTGGGAGTTGTGGAACTTTGAAAAATGTCCCATTCTTTTCAATGGGAATTTCAGGGAAAGAGGTAATTTTTTGAAAACTGCAAAAAAGAAAAAAAAAAGAAAAGTGTTCTGAATAAGTTGAAATGGTTGGTGTTGAAATTTTTCAAATCGGTGGAAAAATGTTGAAGTAGTAACAATTTTCATTGAGAAATGGTATTACGGAATTCCTGGAATTTCGGGACAACCGAGAACTTTTCCAGTTCAAAAACAACTTTTGTGTTTTATCCTGATTAAGAGGAATGATTTGACAAAAATGTGGAAGCAGTAGTTGACAGAAAAAATTGTGAAAAAAAGGTTTAAAAAAAACGGGAATTCCGGGAATTGTTTTTAAACTATTAAGATAATTCATTTTGAATGGGGAAAATGTCCCTAAAAATGGAGAATTCTAGGAAATCCGGGATTTTTTTTTTTTTTTTTTACGATTGTTAAACGAGAGCACACAATTTCTGAACAGGCTGAATATTTTGGAGTTGGAACGGTTTGAGTTTTGGAACTTTGAAAAATGTCCCATTCTTTTCAATGGGAATTTCATGGAAATTTGGGAATTTCGGGAAAAGAGGAAAAAAAAATTTAAAATGCAAAAAAAAAGTGTTCTTAATGAGTTGAAATGGTTGGTGTTGAAATTTTTAAAATCGGTCAAGAAATGTTGAAGTGGTAACAATTTTCATTGAGAAATGGTATTACGGAATTTCGGGAAAACCGAGAACTTTTGTTATTTTATCCTGATTAAGAGAAATGATTTAACGGTGGAACGGTTGAAGTGGGTTGAAAAATGTGGAAGGAGTAGTCGACAGAAAAAAGGATGAAAAAAGGGTTTGAAAAAAACGTGAATTCTGGGAATTCCTGGAATTTTTTTGAACTTGGAAAAATGATAGTTTGAAGTTCCAGGATGAGTGGAATATGTTGAAGGTGGAATGGTTTGAATCAATTGAAAAATGTGGAAATTGTGGAAGTGTGAAAAATGGATAATTAATTTTGAATGGGGAAAATGTCCCTAAAAACTGAGAATTCTAGGAAATCCGTGAATTTGTTTTTACGATTGTTATAAGGGAGCAAACAATTCCCGAACAGGCTGAATATTTTGGAGTTGGAACAGTTTGAATAGGATTAAAAATGAGGGAATTGTGGAATTTTGAAAAATGTCCCATTCTTTTCAATGGGAATTTCATGGAATTTTGGGAATTTTGGGAAAAGAGGGCATTTTTTGAAAAATGCAACAAAAAAAAAGTGTTCTGAATGAGTTGAAATGGTTGGTGTTGACATTTTTCAAATTGGTCAAGAAATGTTGAAGTAGTAACAATTTTCATTGAGCGATGGTATTAAAGAATTCCTGGAATTTCGGGAAAACCGAGAATTTTTCCAGTTCAAAAACAACTTTTGTTTTTTGTCTTGATTAAGAAGAATATTTTTTCTTTAAATAGTGAGTTGGAAGGGGGCATGAGAGGTTTTAGTATATATCTTGACACATACAGAATGAAAAATTACATTCACTTCAGGGAGGGGCGTGAAAAATTATTTTCCCTAAAAAATGTAACTGTGAGCAAGCTCAAACAGCCCGTTTAATGTAGTGTTTTTTAAATAGTGAGGCGGAAGGGGGGGCGTGAGAGGTAATAGTGTATATCTTGACACATACAGGTAAAAAAAAAAAGTACATAAACTTCAGGGGGGGCGTGAAAAATTATTTTCCTTAAAAAAATGTAGCTTTGCCTGTGGGTAAGCTCAAACAGCCTGTTTAATGCAGTGTTTTTTAAAATAGTGAGGCGGATAGGGGGGCGTGAAGGTAATAGTGTATATCTTGACACATACAGAATAAAAAATACATTCACTTCAGGGAGGGGCGTGAAAAATTATTTTTCCTAGAAAATGTAACTGTCGGCAAGTTCAATCTTCCCCTTTAATGCAGTGTTTTTAAAATAGTGAGTTGGAAGGGGGGCGTGAGAGGTAATAGCCTATATCTTGACACGTACAGAATAAAAAATTACATTCACTTCAGGGGGGTGTGAAAAATTATTTTCCCTAGAAAATGTAACTGCAAGCAAGTTCAAACTGCCCCTTTAATGCAGTGTTTTTAAAATAGTGAGTTGGAAGGGGGGTGTGAGAGGTAGTGTATATCTTGACACATACAGGTAAAGAAAAAAAAGTACATTAACTTCAGGGGGGGCGTGAAAAATTATTTCCCCTAAAAAATTTAATTGTGAGCAAGCTCAAACAGCCCGTTTAATGCAGTGTTTTTTTTTTAAATAGTGAGGCGGAAGGGGGGCGTGAGAGGTAATAGTGTATATCTTGACACATACAGGTAAAAAAAAAAAAGAAAAAAAAAAAGTACATTAACTTCGGGGGGGGGGGGGGGCGTAAAAAATTATTTTCCTTAAAAAATTTAACTGTGGGCAAGCTCAAACAGCCCGTTTAATTCAGTGTTTTTTAAATAGTGAGGCGGAAGGGGGGCGTGAGAGGTAATAGTGTATATCTTGACACATACAGGAAAAAAAATTACATTCACTTCAGGGGGGCGTGAAAAATTGTTTTCCCTACTAAATGTAACTCTAAGCAAGTTCAAACTGCCCCTTTAATGCAGTGTTTTTAAAATAGTGAGTTGGAAAGGGGGTGTGAGAGGTAATAGTGTATATCTTGACGCATACAGGAAAAAAAATTACATTCACTTCAGGGGGGGCGTGAAAAATTATTTTCCCTACAAAATGTAACTCTATAAACAAGTTCAAACTGCCCCTTTAATGCAGGGTTTTTAAAATAGTGAGTAGGAAGGGGGGTGTGAGAGGTAATAGTGTATATCTTGACACATACAGGGGGAAAAAAAGGGTACATTAACTTCAGGGGGGGGCGTGAAAAATTATTTTCCCTACAAAATGTAACTGTAAGCAAGCTCAAACAGTCCGTTTAATGCAGTGTTTTTTAAATAGTGAGGCGGAAGGGGGGGCGTGAGATGTAATAGTGTATATCTTGACACATACAGAATGAAAAATTACATTCACTTTGTGGAGGGTGAAAAAACTCTGTACCCTACAAAAAAAGTAACTGAGCAAGTTCAAACAGCGCCTTTACTGCAGTGTTTTTAAATAATGAGGCGGAAGGGGGGCGTGAGAGGTATTAGTGTATATCTTGACACATACAGATAAAAAAATATATATATACATAAACTTCAGGGAGGGCATGAAAAAAATGATGTTCCCTAGAAAAATGTAACTAAGCAAGTTCAAACAGCCCCTTTATTGCAGTGCTTTTTATATACTGGGGCGGAAGAGGGGGTGTGAGAGGTAATAGCGTATATCTCGATACACATAAAGAAATCAAAAAAGTACATTAACTTCAGGGGGGCGTGAAAAATTATGTTCCCAATTTTTTTTTTTACTGTGAGCAATTTCAAACAATGCCTTTTAATGCAGTGTTTTTTCAATAGTGAGTTGGAAGGGGGGCGTGAGAGGTAATAGCGTATATCTCGATACACATAAATAAATAAAATAAGTACATGAACTTCAGGGGGGGCGTGAAAAATTATTTTCCCAATTTTTTTTTTACTGTGAGCAAGTTCAAACAGCACCTTTTAATGCAGTGTTTTTTCAATAGTGAGGTGGAGGGGGGGTGTGAGAGGTATTGGTGTATATCTTAACACATACAGATGTACATCACATTCAGGGGGGGGGCGTGAAAAAGTATTTTCCCGAAAAAAAATTTAACTGAGCAAGATCAAACAGCGCCTTTCATGCAGTGTTTTATAAATAGTGAGTTGAGAAACAACATCTTTATTAAAGTTTCTAAAGATTCTTTAGTGTTAGGAGAGAACTATCTTGATCAAATAAACTAACTTCGAGGTGGGGGGGGGGGGGGGCGTGGAAACAATTCTGTCTTTACGCGGTTGAGAGAAAATAATTGAGAACCGCGAGTCGACAGGAAGTTGCATCATTCACATCCTGTGCAGGAAGAAATGTAAAGTCATTTCACTCGCCGCAAAAGTGTAATTAATTGTTATTATTCACAATGCAAAAGTGTGATTAATTGTTGTTATTCACAATGCAAAAGTGTGATTAATTGTTATTATTCACAATGCAAAAGTGTGATTGTTATTCACAATGCAAAAGTGTGATTAATTGTTATTATTCACAATGCAAAAGTGCGATTAATTATTATTCACAATGCAAAAGTGTGATTAATTGTTATTATTCACAATGCAAAAGTGTAATTAATTGTTATTATTCACAATGCAAAAGTGTAATTAATTGTTATTATTCACAATGCAAAAGTGTGATTAATTATTATTCACAATGCAAAAGTGCGATTAATGTGATTAATCCAAATGTAAAAGGGTGATTAATAGTTATTATTCACAATGCAAAAGTGTGATTAATTATTATTCACAATGCAAAAGTGCGATTAATTGTTATTATTCACAATGCAAAAGTGCGATTAATTGTTATTATTCACAATGCAAAAGTGCGATTGTTATTATTCACAATGCAAAAGTGCGATTAATTGTTATTATTCACAATGCAAAAGTGCGATTAATTGTTATTCACAATGCAAAAGTGCGATTAATTGTTATTCACAATGCAAAAGTGCGATTAATTGTTATTATTCACAATGCAAAAGTGCGATTAATTATTATTCACAATGCAAAAGTGCGATTAATTATTCACAATGCAAAAGTGTGATTAATTGTTATTATTCACAATGCAAAAGTGTGATTAATTGTTATTATTCACAATGCAAAAGTGCGATTAATTATTATTCACAATGCAAAAGTGTGATTAATTGTTATTATTCACAATGCAAAAGTGTAATTAATTGTTATTATTCACAATGCAAAAGTGTAATTAATTGTTATTATTCACAATGCAAAAGTGTGATTAATTATTATTCACAATGCAAAAGTGCGATTAATGTGATTAATCCAAATGTAAAAGTGTGATTAATAGTTATTATTCACAATGCAAAAGTGTGATTAATTATTATTCACAATGCAAAAGTGCGATTAATTGTTATTATTCACAATGCAAAAGTGCGATTAATTGTTATTATTCACAATGCAAAAGTGTGATTGTTATTATTCACAATGCAAAAGATGCGATTAATTGTTATTATTCACAATGCAAAAGTGCGATTAATTGTTATTCACAATGCAAAAGTGCGATTAATTGTTATTCACAATGCAAAAGTGCGATTAATTGTTATTATTCACAATGCAAAAGTGCGATTAATTGTTATTATTCACAATGCAAAAGTGCGATTAATTATTATTCACAATGCAAACGTGTGATTAATTGTTTTTATTCACAATGCAAAAGTGTGATTAATTGTTATTATTCACAATGCAAAAGTGCGATTAATTGTTATTATTCACAATGCAAAAGTGCGATTGTTATTATTCACAATGCAAAAGTGCGATTGTTATTCACAATGCAAAAGTGCGATTAATGTGATTAATCCAAATGTAAAAGTGTGATTAATAGTTATTATTCACAATGCAAAAGTGTGATTAATTGCTATTATTCACAAAGCAAACGTGTAATTATTATTCACAATGCAAAAGTGTGATTAATGTGATTAATCCAAATGTAAAAGTGTGATTAATTGTTATTATTCACAATGCAAAAGTGCGATTAATTGTTATTATTCACAATGCAAACGTGCGATTAATTGTTATTATTCACAATGCAAAAGTGCGATTGTTATTCACAATGCAAAAGTGTGATTAATGTGATTAATCCAAATGTAAAAGTGATTAATTGTTATTATTCACAATGCAAAAGTGTGATTAATGTGATTAATCCAAATGGAAAAGTGTGATTAATAGTTATTATTCCACATGCAAAAGTGTGAATAATGGTCATTTATACAAATGCAAAAGGGATTTTTGGTGATTAATCCTAATGCAGAAGTGTGATTAATGGTGATTAGTCAAATGCAAATGTTGGATTGTGATTAATCCAAATGCAAAAGTGTCATTATTCTTATTGTAAAAGTGTGGCTAATGGTGATTAATCTACATGCAAAAGTGTGATTAATCTACATGCAAAAGTGTGATTAATCTACATGCAAAATTGTGATTAATGGTGATTAATCTACATGCAAGAGTGTGATTAATCTGAATGTAAAAACGTGATTAATGGTGATTAATCCAAATGTAAAAGTGTGATGAATGGGATTTAATCCGAATGTAAAAGTGTGATTAATGATCATTAATCCGAATGTAAAAGTGTGACTAATGCTGATTAATCCAAATGCAAAAGTTTGATTAATGGTGATTAGTCCAAATGGAAAAATGTGATTAATGGTAATTAATCCAATGCAAAAATGTGATTAATCCAAATGCAGAAGTATGATTGTTATTACAAAAGTGTGATTAATGACAATTAATGCGAATGTGAAAGTGTGATTAATGGCGGTTATTCTGAATTTAAAAGTGTGATTAATGGCGATGAATGCGAATGTAAAAGTGTGATTAATGTGAGTGTGAAAGTATGATTAATGGCAATTAATGCGAATGTAAAAGTGTGATTAATGGCAGTTAATCTGAATTTAAAAGTGTGATTAGTGGCGATTAATGCGAATGTAAAAGTGTGATTACCTAGCGATTAATGCTAATGTGAAAGTGTGATTAATGGCGGTTAATCTGAATGTAAAAGTGTGATTAATGACGATTAATGCGAATGTAAAAGTGTGATTAATGGCGATTAATCTGAATTTAAAAGTGTGATTAATGGCGATGAATGCAAATGTGAAAGTGTGATTAATGGTGATTAATGTGAAAGTGTGAATAATGGCGATTAATGCAAATGTAAAAGTGTGATTAATGGTGATTAATGTGAAAGTGTGAATAATGGCGATTAATGCAAATGTAAAAGTGTGATTAATGGCGATTAATCTGAATTTAAAAGTGTGATTAATGGCGATGAATGCAAATGTGAAAGTGTGATTAATGGTGGTTAATGTGAAAGTGTGAATAATGGCGATTAATGCAAATGTAAAAGTGTGATTAATGGCGATTAATGCAAATGTAAAATTGTGATTAATGGCGACTAATGCGAATGCGAAAGTGTGATTAATGGCGATTAATGCAAATGTAAAAGTGTGATTAATGGCGATTAATGCAAATGTAAAAGTGTGATTAATGGCGATTAATGCGAATGTGAAAGTGTGATTAATGGCGATTAATGTGAATGTAAAAGTGTGATTAATGGCGATTAATGCGAATGTAAAAGTGTGATTAATGGCGATTAATGCAAATGTAAAAGTGTGATTAATGGCGATTAATGCGAATGTAAAAGTGTGATTAATGGCGATTAATGAAAATGTAAAATTGTGATTAATGGCGATTAATGCGAATGTAAAAGTGTGATTAATGGCGATTAATGCGAATGTAAAAGTGTGATTAATGGCGATTATTGCGAATGTAAAAGTGTGATTAATGGCGATTAATCTGAATTTAAAAGTGTGATTAATGGCGATGAATGCAAATGTAAAAAGTGTGATTAATGACAATTATGCGAATGTGAAAGTGTGATTAATGGCGATTAATGTGAATGTAAAAGTGTGATTAATGGCGATTAATGCGAATGTAAAAGTGTGATTAATGGCGATTAATGTGAATGTAATAGTGTGATTAATGGCGATTAATGCAAATGTAAAAGTGTGATTATTGGCGATTAATGCGAATGTGAAAGTGTGATTAATGGCGATTATTGCGAATGTAAAAGTGTGATTAATGACCATTAATCTGAATTTAAAAGTGTGATTAATGGCGATGAATGCAAATGTAAAAAGTGTGATTAATGACAATTATGCGAATGTGAAAGTGTGAATAATGGCGATTGATGCAAATGTAAAAGTGTGATTAATGGCGATTAATGCAAATGTGAAATTGTGATTAATGGCGACTAATGCAAATGTAAAAGTGTGATTAATGGTGATTAATGCGAATGTAAAAGTGTGATTAATGGCGATTATTGCGAATGTAAAAGTGTGATTAATAGCGATTAATCTGAATTTAAAAGTGTGATTAATGGCGATGAATGCAAATGTAAAAAGTGTGATTAATGACAATTATGCGAATGTGAAAGTGTGATTAATGGCGATTATGTGAATGTGAAAGTGTGATTAATGGCGATTAATGCAAATGTAAAAGTGTGATTAATGGCGATTAATGCGAATGTAAAAGTGTGATTAATGGCGATTAATGTGAATGTAAAAGTGTGATTAATGGCGATTAATGCGAATGTAAAAGTGTGATTAATGGCGATTAATGCAAATGTAAAAGTGTGATTAATGGCGGTTAATGAAAATGTGAAAGTGTGAATAATGGCGGTTAATGCAAATGTAAAAGTGTGATTAATGGCGGTTAATGGGAATGTGAAAGTGTGATTTATGGCGATGAATGCAAATGTAAAAGTGTGATTAATGGCGGTTAATGCAAATGTGAAAGTGTGATTAATGGCGATTAATGCGAATGTAAAAGTGCGATTAATGCAAATGTAAAAGTGTGATTAATGCGAGTGTGAAAGTGTGATTAATGGCAATTCATGCGAATTTAAAAGTGTGATTAATGGCGATGAATGCGAATGTAAAAGTGTGATTAATCACGATTATTGCAAATGTAAAAGTGTGATTAATGGCGATGAATGCAAATGTAAAAGTGTGATTAATGACAATTATGCAAATGTAAAAGTGTGATTAATGGCGATGAATGCAAATGTGAAAGTGTGATTAATGGCGATTAATGCAAATGTGAAAGTGTGATTAATGGCG
Source organism: Nerophis lumbriciformis (assembly GCF_033978685.3). Classification (NCBI taxonomy): domain Eukaryota; kingdom Metazoa; phylum Chordata; class Actinopteri; order Syngnathiformes; family Syngnathidae; genus Nerophis; species Nerophis lumbriciformis. The sequence continues at coordinate 39,795,455 of NC_084565.2, forward strand.
ATTAATGCAAATGTAAAAGTGCGATTAATAGCGATTAATGCAAATGTAAAAGTGTGATTAATGGTGATTAATGCAAATGTAAAAGTGTGATTAATGGCGATTAATGCAAATGTAAAAGTGTGATTAATGGCGATTAATGCGAATGTAAAAGTGTGATTAATGGTGATTAATGCAAATGTAAAAGTGTGATTAATGGCGATTAATGCGAATGTGAAAGTGTGATTAATGGCGATTAATCTGAATTTAAAAGTGTGATTAATGGCGACTAATGCGAATGTGAAAGTGTGATTAATGGCGATTAATGCGAATGTAAAAGTGTGATTAATGGTGATTAATGCGAATGTAAAAGTGTGATTAATGGCGATTAATGCGAATGTAAAAGTGTGATTAATAGCGGTTAATGCGATTGTGAAAGTGTGATTAATGGCGATTAATGCGAATGTAAAAGTGCGATTAATGCAAATGTAAAAGTGTGATTAATGCGAGTGTGAAAGTGTGATCAATGGCAATTCATGCGAATTTAAAAGTGTGATTAATGGCGATTAATGCGAATGTGAAAGTGTGAATAATGGTGATTAATGCAAATGTGAAAGTGTGAATAATGGTGATTAATGCGAATGTGAAAGTGTGAATAATGGTGATTAATGGAAATGCGAAAGTGTGATTAATGGCGATTAATTTGAATGTGAAAGTGTGATTAATTGCGATTAATGCAAATGTGAAAGTGTGAATAATGGCGATTAATGCAAATGTGAAAGTGTGATTAATGGCGATTAATGGAAATGTGAAAGTGTGATTAATTGCGATTAATGCGAATGTTAAAGTGTGATTAATGGCGATTAATGTGAAAGTGTGAATAATGGTGATTAATGCAAATGTGAAAGTGTGATTAATGGCGATTAATGCAAATGTGAAAGTGTGATTAATGGCGATTAATGGGAATGTGAAAGTGTGATTAATTGCGATTAATGCGAATGTTAAAGTGTGATTAATAGCGATTGTTGCGAATGTGAAAGTGTGATTAATGGCGATTAATGCGAATGTTAAAGTGTGACTAATAGCGATTGTTGCGAATGTGAAAGTGTGATTAATGGCGATTAATGCGAATGTGAAAGTGTGAATAATGGTGATTAATGCGAATGTGAAAGTGTGATTAATGGCGATTAATGCGAATGTGAAAGTGTGAATAATGGTGATTAATGCAAATGTGAAAGTGTGAATAATGGTGATTAATGCGAATGTGAAAGTGTGAATAATGGTGATTAATGCAAATGTGAAAGTGTGAATAATGGTGATTAATGCGAATGTGAAAGTGTGAATAATGGTGATTAATGGAAATGCGAAAGTGTGATTAATGGCGATTAATTTGAATGTGAAAGTGTGATTAATTGCGATTAATGCAAATGTGAAAGTGTGAATAATGGCGATTAATGCAAATGTGAAAGTGTGATTAATGGCGATTAATGGGAATGTGAAAGTGTGATTAATTGCGATTAATGCGAATGTTAAAGTGTGATTAATGGCGATTAATGCGAATGTAAAAGTGTGATTAATGGTGCTGAATGTGAAAGAGTGCTGAATGTGAAAGTGTGCTGAATATGTGAAAGTGTGCTGAATGTGAAAGAGTGCTGAATGTGAAAGAGTGCTGAATGTGAAAGTGTGCTGAATGTGAAAGAGTGATGAATGTGAAAGAGTGATGAATGTGAAAGAGTGATGAATGTGAAAGAGTGATGAATGTGAAAGAGTGATGAATGTGTGAAAGAGTGATGAATGTGAAAGAGTGCTGAATCAGCAGTAGTAGTGTTGACAGTGTAACAATGCGTGTAGTAATGATCAATAGATGGCGTGAGAGGCTCCTCCTCCTCCTTCTCCTCCTCTTCCTCATTAGGCGTGCTAACATGACCCAAATGAACAAGACGCAGCCTGAAAAAAAGTTTAAAAAAAACTTAACCCTTTGTGTGATGACGCACGCCGCCGTAATGCGACTGACATTTCCCCTAAGGAATGCCCCAGCATCCGCCCATCTGCATCCGCTAAAACACTCCAGGTGTAAACAAACCACTGGGGAGGGGGGGCGGGGTTAAGGCCTCCTCCAGAATAATGAAAACACACTCAGTCTGTGTGTCTGTGTGTGTGTGTGTGTGTGTGTGTGTGTGTGTGTGTGTGCAGCCACATCAAGTCTCAACAAAGAGCAGCGTCAACTTTATTTCTAGACACTCGGGGGACACGTGTGTGTGTGTGTGTGTGTGTGTGTGTGTGAGTTTATGCATAATGTACACACACACACACACACACACACATTAGTACTTTCCGTCAGACCTGTGAAGAATGAAACTGTTACTACTACAATCTCTCCCTCTTTCTCTTCTTCTTTTTCATCTCTTCTTCATTTTTTCCCCCTTCTTATTTATCTACCGTATTTTTCGGAGTATAAGTCGCACCGGCCGAAAATGCATAAAAAAGAAGGAAAAAAAACCCTATATAAGTCGCACTGGAGTATAAGTCGCATTTTTTGGGGAAATGTATTTGCTAAAAGCCAACAGCAAGAATAGACATTTGAAAGGCAATTTAAAGTAAATAAACAGGCTGAATAAGTGTACGTTATATGAGGCATAAATAAGCAACTGGTATGTTAACGTAACATATTATGGTAAGAGTCATTCAAATAACTATAACATATAGAACATGCTATACGTTTACCAAACAATCTGTCACTAAATGCCATGAAATGTTATACGTCTAGTCTCTTACGTGAATGAGATCAATAATATTTTAATGTGTTCATCATTTCACACATAAGTCGCTCCTGAGTATAAGTCGCACCAAACTATGAAAAAACTGCCACTTATAGTCCGAAAAATACGGTACTTTTCTTCTCCTTCTTTATCTTACTTTTCTTCTTTTCCTTCTTTATCATCTTTTTCTTCTCATTTATCTTCTTTTTCTCTTATCCTTTTCTTCTTCACCTTCTTTATCTTCTTTTTCTTCTTTTCCTTCTTTATCATCTTTTTTTCTCATTTATCTTCTTTTTCTCGTCCTTTATCTTCTTTTTCTCTTATCCCTTTCTTCTTCACCTTCTTTATCTTCTTTTTCTTCTTTTCCTCCTTTATCATCTTTTTCTTCTCATTTATCTTCTTTTTCTTGTCCTTTATCTTCTTTTTCTCTTATCCCTTTCTTCTTCACCTTCTTTATCTTCTTTTTCTTCTTTTCCTTCTTTATCATCTTTTTCTTCTCATTTATCTTCTTTTTCTTGTCCTTTATCTTCTTTTTCTGTTATCCCTTTCTTCTTTTCCTTCTTTATCATCTTTTTCTTCTCACTTATCTTCTTTTTCTTGTCCTTTATCTTCTTTTTTCTTCTTTATCTTCTTTTCTTCTCCGCTGTCCTCTTTTTCTTCTCCTTTCTCTTTTTCTCATTTTCTTCTTCACCTTCTTAATCTTATTTTTCTTCTTCTCATTCTCCATCTTCATTTTCTACTTTTTCTTTTTCTCCTTTTTATCTTACTTTTCTTCTTCTCCTTCTGTATCTTCTTTTTCTTCTTCTCCCTCATCTGCCTCTTTTACTTCTTCTCCTTCTCTATCTTTTTTCTCCTTCTTTATCTTTTTTCTCCTTCATCTTCCTTTTCTTCTTCTTCTTCTCCTTCTTCATTTTCCTTTTCTTCTTCTCCTTCTTCATTTTCATTTTCTTCTTCTCCTTCATCTGCCTTATTTACTTCTTTTCTTTTATCTTTTTTCCTCCTTCTTTATCTTCCTTTTCTTCTTCTCCTTCTTCATTTTCCCTTTCTTCTTCTCCTTTTTTTAATCTTATTTTTCTTTTTTCCTTTATCTTCTTTTTCTCCTTTATCTTTTTTTTCTTCTTCTCCTTCTGTATCTTATTTTTCTTCTCCTTCATGATCTTATTTTTTCTTTATCTCTTATCTTATTTTTCTACTTTTTTTATCTTCCTCTTTTTCTTATTTATTTTCTTTCTCTTTTGTCCTTTAGCTTTTCCTTTTTCTCTAATCTTCCTTTTCGCCTTGTACTTCTTCATCTTCTATTTATTTTCTTCTATCTTCTTTTTCTCCTTCTTTATCTTCCTCTTGTATTGTTCTCCATCTTTATCTTCTTATTTTTCTTGTTCTCCTTCTTTATATTCTTTTTTTTTTCTGGTTCTCTATCTTTATTTTTCTCTTTTTTTCTTGTTCCCACTCTTTATATTCCTTTATCTTGTTCTCCTTTATTTTCCTCATTTACTTGTTCTCTTTCTTGATCTTTTTCTTGTTCTCCTTTTTTAAAATTGTTTTTCTTTCTTTTTTCTTCTCCTTTTTTTTCCAATTATTTTTCTTCTCCTCCTTTTTTGTCTTCCTCTTGTTTTGTTCTCCATCTTTATATTCTTCTTTTTCTTGTTCTCCTTTTTTGTCTTCCTCTTGTTTTGTTCTCCATCTTTATATTCTTCTTTTTCTTGTTCTCCATCTTTTTATTTTTTTTCGTGTTCTCCCTTTCACAGTCAAACTCTCCTTTTCTTCGTGTCGCTTTTTGCCAACTGTTGGTCTATATTTCTGCAGTCGTA
>NC_084565.2:39805000-39812500 GCF_033978685.3 Nerophis lumbriciformis
GTAGATTTTCAAGGTAAAAGTAGATTTTCAAGGCAAAAGTAGATTTTCAAGGCAAAAACTGATTTTCACGGCAAAAACTGATTTTCAAGGTAAAAGTTGATTTTCAAGGTAAAAGTTGATTTTCAAGGCAAAAACTGATTTTCAAGGCAAAAACTGATTTTCAAGGTAAAAACTGATTTTCAAGGTAAAAGTTCATTTTTCAAGGCAAAAACTGATTTTCAAGGCAAAAACTGATTATCAAGGTAAAAACTGATTATCAAGGTAAAAGTAGATTATCAAGGTAAAAGTAGATTTTCAAGGTAAAAGTAGATTTTCAAGGCAAAAGTAGATTTTCAAGGCAAAAACTGATTTTCACGGCAAAAACTGATTTTCAAGGTAAAAGTTGATTTTCAAGGTAAAAGTTGATTTTCAAGGCAAAAACTGATTTTCAAGGCAAAAACTGATTTTCAAGGTAAAACCTGATTTTCAAGGCAAAAGTTGATTTTCAAGATAAAAGTAGATTTTCAAGGTAAAAGTTGATTTTCAAGGCAAAAACTGATTTTCAAGGCAAAAACTGATTTTCAAGGTAAAATCTGACTTTCAAGGCAAAGGTTGATTTTCAAGGTAAAAGTAGATTTTCAAGGCAAAAACTGATTTTCAAGGCAAACACTTATTTTCAAGGTAAAAGTTGATTTTCAAGGCAAAAACTGATTTTCAAGGCAAAAACTGATTTTCAAGGTAAAAACTGATTTTCAAGGTAAAAGTTGATTTTTCAAGGCAAAAACTGATTTTCAAGGCAAAAACTGATTTTCAAGGTAAAAACTGATTTTCAAGGTAAAAACAGATTTTCAAGGTAAAAGTAGATTTTCAAGGTAAAAGTTGATTTTCAAGGCAAAAACTGATTTTCAAGGCAAAAACTGATTTTCAAGGTAAAAGTAGATTTTCAAGGTAAAAGTAGATTTTCAAGGTAAAAGTTGATTTTCAAGGCAAAAACTGATTTTCAAGGTAAAAACTGATTTTCAAGGTAAAAGTAGATTTTCAAGGTAAAAGTTGATTTTCAATGCAAAAACTGATTTTCAAGGCAAAAACTGATTTTCAAGGCAAAAACTGATTTTCAAGGTAAAAGTTGATTTTCAAAGTAAAAACTGATTTTCAACGTAAAAACTGATTTTCAAGGCAAAAACTGATTTTCAAGGCAAAAACTGATTTTCAAGGTAAAAGTAGATTTTCAAGGTAAAAGTTGATTTTCAAGGCAAAAACTGATTTTCAAGGCAAAAACTGATTTTCAAGGCAAACTGATTTTCAAGGCAAAAACTGATTTTCAAGGTAAAAAATGATTTTCAAGGTAAAAGTTGATTTTTCAAGGCAAAAACTGATTTTCAAGGCAAAAACTGATTTTCAAGGTAAAAACTGATTTTCAAGGTAAAAACTGATTTTCAAGGTAAAAGTAGATTTTCAAGGTAAAAGTTGATTTTCAAGGCAAAAACTGATTTTCAAGGCAAAAACTGATTTTCAAGGTAAAAGTAGATTTTCAAGGTAAAAGTAGATTTTCAATGCAAAAACTGATTTTCAAGGCAAAAACTGATTTTCAAGGCAAAAACTGATTTTCAAGGTAAAAGTTGATTTTCAAAGTAAAAACTGATTTTCAAGGTAAAAACTGATTTTCAAGGCAAAAACTGATTTTCAAGGTAAAAGTAGATTTTCAAGGTAAAAGTTGATTTTCAAGGCAAAAACTGATTTTCAAGGCAAAAACTGATTTTCAAGGTAAAAACTGATTTTCAAGGTAAAAGTTGATTTTTCAAGGCAAAAACTGATTTTCAAGGCAAAAACTGATTTTCAAGGTAAAAACTGATTTTCAAGGTAAAAGTTGATTTTTCAAGGCAAAAACTGATTTTCAAGGCAAAAACTGATTATCAAGGTAAAAACTGATTATCAAGGTAAAAGTAGATTATCAAGGTAAAAGTAGATTTTCAAGGTAAAAGTAGATTTTCACGGCAAAAACTGATTTTCAAGGTAAAAGTTGATTTTCAAGGTAAAAGTTGATTTTCAAGGCAAAAACTGATTTTCAAGGCAAAAACTGATTTTCAAGGCAAAAACTGATTTTCAAGGTAAAACCTGATTTTCAAGGCAAAAGTTGATTTTCAAGATAAAAGTATATTTTCAAGGTAAAAGTTGATTTTCAAGGCAAAAACTGATTTTCAAGGCAAAAACTGATTTTCAAGGTAAAATCTGACTTTCAAGGCAAAAGTTGATTTTCAAGGTAAAAGTAGATTTTCAAGGCAAAAACTGATTTTCAAGGCAAACACTTATTTTCAAGGTAAAAGTTGATTTTCAAGGCAAAAACTGATTTTCGAGGCAAAAACTGATTTTCAAGGCAAAAACTGATTTTCAAGGTAAAAACTGATTTTCAAGGTAAAAGTTGATTTTTCAAGGCAAAAACTGATTTTCAAGGTAAAAACTGATTTTCAAGGTAAAAACTGATTTTCAAGGTAAAAACTGATTTTCAAGGCAAAAACTGATTTTTCAAGGTAAAAGTTGAATTTCAAGGCAAAAACTGATTTTCAAGGCAAAAACTGATTTTCAAGGCAAAAACTGATTTTTCAAGATAAAAGTTGATTTTCAAGGCAAAAACTGATTTTCAAGGCAAAAACTGATTATCAAGGTAAAAGTAGATTTTCAAGGTAAAAACTGATTTTTAAGGCAAAAACTGACTTCCAAGGTAAAAACTGATTTTCAAGGTAAAAGTAGATTTTTAAGGCAAAAACTGACTTCCAAGGTAAAAACTGATTTTCAAGGCAAAAACTGATTATCAAGGTAAAAGTTGATTTTCAAGGTAAAACTTGATTTTCAAGGCAAAAACTGATTTTCGGTGCGCCTTATAGTCCGCAAAATAGGGATTTTACATTATAATGTCTTCAAAGTGTGCAGTTTTTGACTAAATGAGGGACTTTTGTCGAGGCTATCAGTAATTATTCAAGTTTACATTGATTTTTGTGCGTACTTTTTGTTTTATTTCGGCATTTAATGTGAGCAATTGAGTGGAAGTTTGTTCTTCCCTAAGGTTTGTTCCAATTGTGACCACAGAACCTTCGACATAACCGGCTGATAAAAACCCAGAGCCGACGTGTCTGTGCTTCGTTTAGACTATTTTTGGTTTTTGCCACCTGCGTGCATCCAGGTGAGCAGGGGGGCGGGGGGGGGGGGGGGGGGTGTCGCTTAGCTGCGGTTCCTAAATTGCTGAAATCAAAGCGTGTGCATTCAAGACTTTTTCGCCAGGCAGGAATGCGGCCTGAAAAAGTCGCTGGAATTTTCCACACCAGCGCGGGTTTGGTTGTGGCGGCGCCACCTGCAGGGCGCCTCGGAGGTTTCTTTACCGCAGGACTTGAGGAGCAGATCTGGTTTCTGAGCACCACCCTCACTCCTCTCCAATGAGACGCAGCCCCCCCCCTCAACCCCCCGCCTCCGCTTTCACAACACATGTTGCTCAATGAGGTGCTTCCTCATGTCTCTGATCAGAGCTTAGTCGGGAGGATTTGGGACACCATGTTGGAGTTTTGTGTCCCAAAGTTGACCTCAAGGCGGATCTTCTCAGACCTGATTGAGCAAACCCAAATGTCCCGCTAACGGGAATGAAACGGTTGTACTGACGTTATGACACGTGGACATAGAACTGCTTCTCGGCACTAAGGTTGTTTGCTACACGTCTTAAAATGTAGCTGTGTCAGTCAGTAACGGTTGAGTTTGATCATTTAGTTTTTCTTCATTGAGTATGCTAACCATGCTAAAATTTTATCTTAGCATGTAGCGCACATAGCTTATATGTGCAGAGTTACAGTGAATATGCTAAGGTAGCTAGCATGATGTTAAAATTTTATGTTAGCATGTAGCGCACATAGCTATGCTAGCGTTGCTAAAATTTGTGTCCTACTGTCCCGCTCCATATGTTTATGTTGTTGTATGTGTAGAGTTACAGTGAATATGCTAAGTTAGCTAGCATGATGTTAAAATATAATGTTAGCATGTAGCTCACATAGCTATGCTCATGTTGCTAACATTTGTGTCCTACTGTTTCGCTCCATATGTTTATGTTATTGTATGTGTAGAGTTACAGTGAATATGCTAAGTTAGCTAGCATGATGTTAAAATATAATGTTAGCATGTAGCTCACATAGCTATGCTAGCATTGCTAACATTTGTGTCCTACTGTCCCGCTCCATATGTTTATGTTGTTGTATGTGTAGAGTTACAGTGAATATGCTAAGTTAGCTAGCATGATGTTAAAATATAATGTTAGCATGTAGCTCACATAGCTATGCTCATGTTGCTAACATTTGTGCCCTATTGTTTCGCTCCCTATATTTTTTTGTTGTTGTATGTGTGTAGTTACAGTAAATATGCTAAGTTAGCTAGCATGATGTTAAAATATAATGTTAGCATGTAGCTCACATAGCTATGCTCGTGTTGCTAACATTTGTGTGCTATTGTTTCACTCCCTGTATTTTGTTGTTGTATGTGTAGAGTTACAGTGAATATGCTAAGTTAGCTAGCAGGATGTTAAAATATAATGTTGGCATGTAGCTCACATAGCTATGCTCATGTTGCTAACATTTGTGTCCTATTGTTTCGCTCCCTATATTTTTTTGTTGTATGTGTAGAGTTACAGTAAATATGCGAAGTTAGCTAGCAGGATGTTAAAATGTAATGTTAGCATGTAGCTCACATAGCTATGCTCATGTTGCTAACATTTGTGTCCTACTGTTTCGCTTCATATGTTTGTTGTTGTATGTGTAGAGTTACAGTAAATATGCTAAGTTAGCTAACATGATGTTAAAATGTAATGTTAGCATGTAGCTCACATAGCTATGCTCATGTTGCTAACATTTGTGTCCTACTGTTTCGCTCCATATGTTTATGTTGTGTGTTTAGAGTTACAGTAAATATGCTAAGTTAGCTAGCATGATGTTAAAATGTAATGTTAGCATGTAGCTCACATAGCTATGCTCGTGTTGCTAACATTTGTGTCCTACTGTTTCGCTCCATATGTTTGTTGTTGTATGTGTAGAGCTACAGTGAAAATGCTAAGTTAGCTAGCAGGATGTTAAAATATCATGTTAGCATGTAGCTCACATAGCTATGCTCATGTTGCTAACATTTATGTCCTATTGTTTCGCTCCCTATATTTTTTTGTTGTATGTGTAGAGTTACAGTAAATATGCGAAGTTAGCTAGCAGGATGTTAAAATGTAATGTTAGCATGTAGCTCACATAGCTATGCTCATGTTGCTAACATTTGTGTCCTACTGTTTCGCTTCATATGTTTGTTGTTGTATGTGTAGAGTTACAGTAAATATGCTAAGTTAGCTAACATGATGTTAAAATGTAATGTTAGCATGTAGCTCACATAGCTATGCTCATGTTGCTAACATTTGTGTCCTACTGTTTCGCTCCATATGTTTATGTTGTGTGTTTAGAGTTACAGTAAATATGCTAAGTTAGCTAGCATGATGTTAAAATGTAATGTTAGCATGTAGCTCACATAGCTATGCTCGTGTTGCTAACATTTGTGTCCTACTGTTTCGCTCCATATGTTTGTTGTTGTATGTGTAGAGCTACAGTGAAAATGCTAAGTTAGCTAGCAGGATGTTAAAATATCATGTTAGCATGTAGCTCACATAGCTATGCTCATGTTGCTAACATTTATGTCCTACTGTTTCCCTCCATATGTTTGTTGTTGTATGTGTAGAGCTACAGTGAAAATGCTAAGTTAGCTAGCAGGATGTTAAAATGTAATGTTAGCATGTAGCTCACATGGCTATGCTCATGTTGCTAACATTTGTGTCCTATTGTTTCGCTCCCTATATTTTTTTGTTGTATGTGTAGTTACAATAAATATGCTAAGTTAGCTAGCATGATGTTAAAATGTAATGTTAGCATGTAGCTCACATAGCTATGCTCATGTTGCTAACATTTGTGTCCTATTGTTTCGCTCTCTATATTTTTTTGTTGTATGTGTAGAGTTACAGTGAATATGCTAAGTTAGCTAGCATGATGTTAAAATATAATGTTAGCATGTAGCTCACATAGCTATGCTCATGTTGCTAACATTTGTGTCCTATTGTTTCGCTCCCTATATTTTTTGTTGTATGTGTAGAGTTACAGTAAATATGCTAAGTTAGCTAGCATGATGTTAAAATGTAATGTTAGCATGTAGCTCACATAGCTATGCTCATGTTGCTAACATTTGTGTCCTATTGTTTCGCTCCCTATATTTTTTTGTTGTATGTGTAGAGTTACAGTAAATATGCTAAGTTAGCTAGCAGGATGTTAAAAGATCATGTTAGCATGTAGCTCACATAGCTATGCTAGCATTGCTAACATTCGTGTCCTCCTGTTCCGCTCCATATGTTTATGTTGTTGTATGTGCAGAGTTACAGTGAATATGCTAAGCTAGTATGATGTTAAAATGTAATGTTAGCATGTAGCTCACATAGCTATGCTAGCGTTGCTAACATTTGTGTCCTACTGTCTTGCTCTATATGTTTGTGTTGTTGTATGTGCAGAATTACAGTAAATATGCTAAGCTAGCTAACATCATGTTAAAATGTAATGTTAGCATGTAGCTCTCATAGCTATGCTAGCATTGCTAAAATGTGTGTCCTCCTGTCCCGCTCCATATGTTTATGTTGTTGTATGTGCAGAGTTACAGTGAATATGCTAAGCTAGTATGATGTTAAAATATAATGTTAGCATGTAGCTCACATAGCTATGCTCATGTTGCTAACATTTGTGTCCTATTGTTTCGCTCCCTATATTTTTTTGTTGTATGTGTAGAGTTACAGTGAAAATGCTAAGTTAGCTAGCATGATGTTAAAATATAATGTTAGCATGTAGCTCACATAGCTATGCTCGTGTTGCTAACATTTGTGTCCTACTGTTTCGCTCCATATGTTTGTTGTTGTATGTGTAGAGCTACAGTGAAAATGCTAAGTTAGCTAGCATGATGTTAAAATATAATGTTAGCATGTAGCTCACATAGCTATGCTCATGTTGCTAACGTTTGTGTCCTATTGTTTCGCTCCCTATATTTTTTTGTTGTATGTGTAGAGTTACAGTAAATATGCTAAGTTAGCTAGCATGATGTTAAAATGTTATGTTAGCATGGAACTCACATAGCTATGCTCATGTTGCTAACATTTGTGTCCTACTGTTTCGCTCCATATGTTTGTTGTTGTATGTGTAGGGTTACAGTGAAAATGCTAAGTTAGCTAGCATGATGTTAAAATATAATGTTAGCATGTAGCTCACATAGCTATGCTCATGTTGCTAACATTTGTGTCCTATTGTTTCGCTCCCTATATTTTTTTGTTGTATGTGTAGAGTTACAGTAAATATGCTAAGTTAGCTAGCATGATGTTAAAATATAATGTTAGCATGTAGCTCACATAGCTATGCTCATGTTGCTAACATTTGTGTCCTATTGTTTCGCTCCCTATATTTTCTTGTTGTTGTATGTGTAGAGTTA
>NC_084565.2:39820000-39845000 GCF_033978685.3 Nerophis lumbriciformis
TTCCTAAAAATAAATAAAAATTGGCCGACATTTACAAAAAATACCTTTTAAATCCTGTATTATTTCAATGAAAGCATTTGGATAATAAATACTTCAAAATAATTCAACAATTACAGTAATTTCCTGTAAATGATCTACAGTAGCTTACTGTAACTTGTGACATAATACACTTAATTACAGTGTATTATTTGTATTTATTTAATTTAATGAATAAATAAATAACATTTACGAAAAAAAATAAAAATTGGCCGACATTTACAAAAAATACCTTTTAAATTCTGTATTATTTCAATGAAAGTATTTGGATAATAAATACTTCAAATAATTCAACAATTACAGTAATTTCCTGTGAATTATCCACAGTAGCTGACTGTAACTTGTGATTTAATACACTTAATCACAGTGTATTATTTGTATTTATTTAATTTAATGAATAAATAAATAACATTTACGAAAAAAAATAAAAATTGGCCGACATTTACAAAAAAATACCTTTTAAAATCTGTATTATTTCAATGAAAGTATTTGGATAATAAATACTTCAAAATAATTCAACAATTACAGTAATTTCCTGTGAATTATCCACAGTAGCTTACTGTAACTTGTGATTTAATACACTTAATTACAGTGTATTATTTGTATTTATTTAATTTAATGAATAAATAAATAACATTTCCTAAAAAAAAAAAAAAATTGGCCGACATTTACAAAAAAATACCTTTTAAATTCTGTATTATTTCAATGAAAGTATTTGGATAATAAATACTTCAAAATAATTCAATAATTTCCTGTAAATTATCTACAGTAGCTTACTGTAACTTGTGACTTAATACACTTAATTACAGTGTATTATTTGTATTTATTTAATTTAATGAATAAATAAATAACATTTCCGAAAAAAAATAAAAATTGGCCAACATTTACAAAAAAATACCTTTTAAATTCTGTATTATTTCAATGAAAGTATTTGGATAATAAATCAAAATAATTCAACAATTACAGTAATTTCCTGTGAATTATCCACAGTAGCTTACTGTAACTTGTGATTTAATACACTTAATTACAGTGTATTTTTTATTTTTTATTTATTTAATGAATAAATAAATAACATTTCCTAAAAAAAATTAAATTGACCAACATTTACAAAAAAAAACCTTTTAAATTCTGTATTATTTCAATGAAAGTATTTGGATAATAAATACTTCAAAATAATTAAACAATTACAGTAATTTCCTGTGAATTATCCACAGTAGCTTACTGTAACTTGTGACTTAATACACTTAATTACAGTGTGTTATTTGTATTTATTTAATTTAATGAATAAATAAATAACATTTCCTAAAAAAAATAAAAATTGGCCGACATTTACAAAAAAAAAACCTTTTAAATTCTGTATTATTTCAATGAAAGTATTTGGATAATAAATCAAAATAATTCAACAATTACAGTAATTTCCTGTGAATTATCCACAGTAGCTTACTGTAACTTGTGATTTAATACACTTAATTACAGTGTATTTTTTATTTTTTATTTATTTAATGAATAAATAAATAACATTTCCTAAAAAAAATTAAATTGACCAACATTTACAAAAAAAAACCTTTTAAATTCTGTATTATTTCAATGAAAGTATTTGGATAATAAATACTTCAAAATAATTCAACAATTACAGTAATTTCCTGTAAATGATCTACAGTAGCTTACTGTAACTTGTGACTTAATACACTTAATTACAGTGTATTATTTGTATTTATTTAATTTAATGAATAAATTAACATTTACGGAAAAAAAATAAAAATTGGCTGACATTTACAAAAATTACCTTTTAAGTTCTGTATTATTTCAATGAAAGTATTTGGATAATAAATACTTCAAAATAATTCAACAATTACAGTAATTTCCTGTGAATTATCCACAGTAGCTTACTGTAACTTGTGACATAATACACTTAATTACAGTGTATTATTTGTATTTATTTAATTTAATGAATAAATAAATAACATTTCCTAAAAAAAATAAGAATTGGCCGACATTTACAAAAAAATACCTTTTAAATTCTGTATTATTTCAATGAAAGTATTTGGATAATAAATACTTCAAAATAATTCAACAATTACAGTAATTTCCTGTGAATTATCCACAGTAGCTTACTGTAACTTGTGACTTAATACACTTAATTACAGTGTGTTATTTGTATTTATTTAATTTAATGAATAAATAAATAACATTTCCTAAAAAAAATAAAAATTGGCCGACATTTACAAAAAAAAAACCTTTTAAATTCTGTATTATTTCAATGAAAGTATTTGGATAATAAATCAAAATAATTCAACAATTACAGTAATTTCCTGTGAATTATCCACAGTAGCTTACTGTAACTTGTGATTTAATACACTTAATTACAGTGTATTTTTTATTTTTTATTTATTTAATGAATAAATAAATAACATTTCCTAAAAAAAATTAAATTGACCAACATTTACAAAAAAAAACCTTTTAAATTCTGTATTATTTCAATGAAAGTATTTGGATAATAAATACTTCAAAATAATTCAACAATTACAGTAATTTCCTGTAAATGATCTACAGTAGCTTACTGTAACTTGTGACTTAATACACTTAATTACAGTGTATTATTTGTATTTATTTAATTTAATGAATAAATTAACATTTACGGAAAAAAAATAAAAATTGGCTGACATTTACAAAAATTACCTTTTAAGTTCTGTATTATTTCAATGAAAGTATTTGGATAATAAATACTTCAAAATAATTCAACAATTACAGTAATTTCCTGTGAATTATCCACAGTAGCTTACTGTAACTTGTGACATAATACACTTAATTACAGTGTATTATTTGTATTTATTTAATTTAATGAATAAATAAATAACATTTCCTAAAAAAAATAAGAATTGGCCGACATTTACAAAAAAATACCTTTTAAATTCTGTATTATTTCAATGAAAGTATTTGGATAATAAATACTTCAAAATAATTCAACAATTACAGTAATTTCCTGTGAATTATCCACAGTAGCTTACTGTAACTTGTGACTTAATACACTTAATTACAGTGTGTTATTTGTATTTATTTAATTTAATGAATAAATAAATAACATTTCCTAAAAAAAATAAAAATTGGCCGACATTTACAAAAAAAAAACCTTTTAAATTCTGTATTATTTCAATGAAAGTATTTGGATAATAAATCAAAATAATTCAACAATTACAGTAATTTCCTGTGAATTATCCACAGTAGCTTACTGTAACTTGTGATTTAATACACTTAATTACAGTGTATTTTTTATTTTTTATTTATTTAATGAATAAATAAATAACATTTCCTAAAAAAAATTAAATTGACCAACATTTACAAAAAAAAACCTTTTAAATTCTGTATTATTTCAATGAAAGTATTTGGATAATAAATACTTCAAAATAATTCAACAATTACAGTAATTTCCTGTAAATGATCTACAGTAGCTTACTGTAACTTGTGACTTAATACACTTAATTACAGTGTATTATTTGTATTTATTTAATTTAATGAATAAATTAACATTTACGGAAAAAAAATAAAAATTGGCTGACATTTACAAAAATTACCTTTTAAGTTCTGTATTATTTCAATGAAAGTATTTGGATAATAAATACTTCAAAATAATTCAACAATTACAGTAATTTCCTGTGAATTATCCACAGTAGCTTACTGTAACTTGTGACATAATACACTTAATTACAGTGTATTATTTGTATTTATTTAATTTAATGAATAAATAAATAACATTTCCTAAAAAAAATAAGAATTGGCCGACATTTACAAAAAAATACCTTTTAAATTCTGTATTATTTCAATGAAAGTATTTGGATAATAAATACTTCAAAATAATTCAACAATTACAGTATTTTCCTGTGAATTATCCACAGTAGCTGACTGTAACTTGTGACTTAATACACTTAATTACAGTGTATTATTTGTATTTATTTAATTTAATGAATAAATAAATAACATTTCCTAAAAAAAATAAAAATTGGCCGACATTTACAAAGAAATACCTTTTAAATTCTGTATTATTTCAATGAAAGTATTTGGATAATAAATACTTCAAAATAATTCAACAATTACAGTAATTTCCTGTAAATTATCTACAGTAGCTGACTGTAACTTGTGATTTAATACACTTAATTACAGTGTATTATTTGTATTTATTTAATTTAATGAATAAATAAATAACATTTCCTAAAAAAAAATAAAAATTGGCCGACATTTACAAAGAAATACCTTTTAAATTCTGTATTATTTCAATGAAAGTATTTGGATAATAAATACTTCAAAATAATTCAACAATTACTGTAATTTCCTGTGAATTATTCACTGTAGCTGACTGTAACTTGTGATTTAATACACTTAATTACAGTGTATTATTTGTATTTATTTAATTTAATGAATAAATAAATAACATTTACGAAAAAAAATAAAAATTGGCCGACATTTACAAAAAAATGCCTTTTAAATTCTGTATTATTTCAATGAAAGTATTTGGATAATAAATACTTCAAAATAATTCAACAATTACAGTAATTTCCTGTGAATTATCCACAGTAGCTGACTGTAACTTGTGATTTAATACACTTAATTACAGTGTATTATTTGTATTTATTTAATTTAATGAATAAATAAATAACATTTACGAAAAAAAAATAAAAATTGGCCGACATTTACAAAAAAATACCTTTTAAATTCTGTATTATTTCAATGAAAGTATTTGGATAATAAATACTTCAAAATAATTCAACAATTACAGTAATTTCCTGTGAATTATCCACAGTAGCTGACTGTAACTTGTGATTTAATACACTTAATTACAGTGTATTATTTGTATTTATTTAATTTAATGAATAAATAAATAACATTTACGAAAAAAAATAAAAATTGGCCGACATTTACAAAAAATACCTTTTAAATTCTGTATTATTTCAATGAAAGTATTTGGATAATAAATACTTCAAAATAATTCAACAATTACAGTAATTTCCTGTGAATTATCCACAGTAGCTGACTGTAACTTGTGATTTAATACACTTAATTACAGTGTATTTTTTATTTATTTATTTAATGAATAAATAACATTTCCTAAAAAAAAATAAAAATTGACCAACATTTACAAAAAAATACCTTTTAAATTCTGTATTATTTCAATGAAAGTATTTGGATAATAAATACTTCAAAATAATTCAACAATTATAGTAATTTCCTGTAAATTATTTACAGTAGCTAACTGTAACTTGTGACTTAATACACTTAATTACAGTGTATTATTTGTATTTAATTAATTTAATGAATAAATAAATAACATTTCCTGAAAAAAATAAAAATTGGCCGACATTTACAAAAAAATACCTTTCAAATTCTGTATTATTTCAATTAAAGTATTTGGATAATAAATACTTCAAAATAATTCAACAATTACAGTAATTTCCTGTGAATTATCCACAGTAGCTGACTGTAACTTGTGATTTAATACACTTAATTACAGTGTATTATTTGTATTTATTTAATTTAATGAATAAATAAATAACATTTCCTAAAAAAAAAAAAAACTTTTAAATTCTGTATTATTTCAATGAAAGTATTTGGATAATAAATACTTCAAAATAATTCAACAATTACAGTAATTTCCTGTGAATTATCTACAGTAGCTTACTGTAATTTGTGACTTAATACACTTAATTACAGTGTATTATTTGTATTTATTTAATTTAATGAATAAATAAATAACATTTCCTAAAAAAAAAAAAAAAAACCTTTTAAATTCTGTATTATTTCAATGAAAGTATTTGGATAATAAATACTTCAAAATAATTCAACAATTACAGTAATTTCCTGTGAATTATCCACAGTAGCTTACTGTAACTTGTGACTTAATACACTTAATTACAGTGTGTTATTTGTATTTATTTAATTTAATGAATAAATAAATAACATTTCCTAAAAAAATTAAAATTGGCCGACATTTACAAAAAAATACCTTTTAAATTCTGTATTATTTCAATGAAAGTATTTGGATAATAAATACTTCAAAATAATTCAACAATTACAGTAATTTCCTGTGAATTATCCACAGTAAGCTGACTGTAACTTGTGATTTAATACACTTAATTACAGTGTATTATTTGTATTTATTTAATTTAATGAATAAATAAATAACATTTCCTGAAAAAAAAAAAAAAATTGGCCGACATTTACAAAAAAATACCTTTTAAATTCTGTATTATTTCAATGAAAGTATTTGGATAATAAATACTTCAAAATACTTCAACAATTACAGTAATTTCCTGTAAATGATCTACAGTAGCTTACTGTAATTTGTGATTTAATACACTTAATTACAGTGTATTATTTGTATTTATTTAATTTAATGAATAAATAAATAACATTTCCTAAAAAAAAATAAAAAAATTGGCCGACATTTACAAAAAAATACCTTTTAAATTCTGTATTATTTCAATGAAAGTATTTGGATAATAAATACTTCAAAATAATTCAATAATTTCCTGTAAATTATCTACAGTAGCTTACTGTAACTTGTGACTTAATACACTTAATTACAGTGTATTATTTGTATTTATTTAATTTAATGAATAAATAAATAAC
Organism: Nerophis lumbriciformis; assembly: GCF_033978685.3. NCBI lineage: Eukaryota > Metazoa > Chordata > Actinopteri > Syngnathiformes > Syngnathidae > Nerophis > Nerophis lumbriciformis. The sequence continues at coordinate 39,826,658 of NC_084565.2, forward strand.
ATTTCCTTAAAAAAATAAAAATTGGCCGACATTTACAAAAAAATACCTTTTAAATTCTGTATTATTTCAATGAAAGTATTTGGATAATAAATAATTCAACAATTACAGTAATTTCCTGTAAATTATCTACAGTAGCTTACTGTAATTTGTGATTTAATACACTTAATTACAGTGTATTTTTTATTTTTTATTTATTTAATGAATAAATAAATAACATTTCCTAAAAAAAATGAAAATTGACCAACATTTACAAAAAAAATACCTTTTAAATTCTGTATTATTTCAATGAAAGTATTTGGATAATAAATACTTCAAAATAATTCAATAATTTCCTGTAAATTATCTACAGTAGCTTACTGTAACTTGTGACTTAATACACTTAATTACAGTGTATTATTTGTATTTATTTAATTTAATGAATAAATAAATAACATTTCCGAAAAAAAATAAAAATTGGCCGACATTTACAAAAAAAATACCTTTTAAATTCTGTATTATTTCAATGAAAATATTTGGATAATAAATACTTCAAAATAATTCAACAAGTAAAGCTAAAAGTTCAGTTTTTTTTAATAGTCGACATTAATATGAAATATATAGTATATTTATTTAATTTCTCCTTAATTTCGTTGCAAAATTAATTGATTGAAAAGCTGCAGGACAAACATCTCACCTTTCTTCTGGGAGTGAGGCATGTTGAGACGTGTAGCGAAGCCTTCACTGCAAGTCGGCGGTCCTCTTTTCTCTCCCGCACTCGGTTCTCCTGCAGGGTCCGGACGGTCTCGGGCGAGTTCTGCGCGGGTTCTGGCCTTCCTCCGATCCCGCCGCTCAGCTTTTCCGTGAATGCGACGAGCGCGGGGCAAAGTCCGATTTTTTTTGTGTGTGTGTGTGTGTGTGTGTGTGTGTGTGTGTGGGGGGCGGAGATTAAAACAAATAATCCCAGTTTTTGGACGTATAATTCATTTGAAGGAAGAGTCTAAAATCCCATTAGAGCGCAGGAAGGGCAGACTAGCTGTGCCTTTAGCATGGCGGGCGAGCGAGCGAGCGCAGGGGTCGGCCATCTGCCGCATCGGACTTTTTTTCTTTTTTTTCCCCTCCTCCTAAGGACACATTGTTTGATAAACACGCTTTTACACAACAAACATGTCAGTGTCCTGCAGCAGTAATCTACCTCAGATTATCTCAATCCATGCAAGCAGATATTGCTCTTTATGACCGTGGCGAGGATGGCGAGGATGGCGAGGGGGGGGGGCGGGACGTTACGTCACGCCAGCTGCCACTCTGACCCCCGCGGCCAATCGGAAGGTGAGCGAAAAAAAAACCCCAAAAAACGGCGCAGGTCAGCCAGTGTGGAGGGGGAAATGTTACCCACTCACTTCAGTAATCGCCGATCACTCCAGCAGCACTGAGAGCGGACTCCGCCAAACTACCTCGAGGTGATGTTGCCATTTTCAAAGTTATTGACTCAAAAAAAAAAAAAAAAATGCTCCGTCGTAAGTAAAGGTTCCACCCTTCCGAAAATGCACTAGCTCCATGCTAATTTACATGGGAAATGCCATATACATGCTACCGATTAGCATGAGCGATTTTACATGGCGATTTCAAACACCTCCAAATGTGTTAATGACAACTACAACTAAGTTATTGACTCAATAAAAAGTCGTAGGTAAAGTAAGGCTCCACCCTTTCGAAAATGCGCTAGCTCCATGCTAATTTACATGGGAAATGCCATTTACATGCTACCGATTAGCATGAGCGATTTTACATGGCGATTTAAAACACCTCCAAATGTGTTAATGACAACTACAACTAAGTTATTGACTCATTAAAAAGTCATAGGTAAAGTAAGGCTCCACCCTTTAGAAAATGCGCTCGCTCCATGCTAATTTACATCGAAAAATGCCATATATATGCTACCGATTAGCATTAGTGATTTTACATGGCGATTTCAAACACCTCCAAATGTGTTAATGACAACTACAACTAAGTTATTGACTCAATAAAAAGTTGTAAGTAAAGTAAAGCTCCGCCCTTTCAAAAATGTGATAGCTCCATGCTGATATACATAAAAAAATGTCATATACATGCTGCCGATTAGCATGAGCGATTTTACATGGCGATTTCAAACACCTCCAAATGTGTTAATGACAACTACAACTAAGTTATTGACTCAATAAAAAGTCATAAGTAAAGTAAGGCTCCGCCCTTTCGAAAATACGCTAGCTCCATGCTGTTTTATATGGGAAATCCATTTACATGCTACCGATTAGCATGAGCGATTTTACATGGCGATTTCAAACACCTCCAAATGTGTTAATGACAACTACAACTAAGTTATTGACTCAATAAAAAGTCATAAGTAAAGTAAGGCTCCGCCCTTTCGAAAATGCGCTAGCTCCATGCTAATTTACATCGAAAAATGCCATATACATGCTACCGATTAGCATGAGCGATTTTACATGGCGATTTCAAACACCTTCAAATGTGTTTACGACAACTACAACAAAGTTATTGACTCATGAAAAAGTCGTAAGTAAAGTAGGGCTCTACCCTTTCGAAATTTGCGCTCGCTCCATGCTAATTTGCATCGAAAAATGCCATATACATGCTACCGATTAGCATTAGCGATTTTACATGGCGATTTCAAACACCTCCAAATGTGGTAATGACATTTACAACAAAGTTATTGACTCAATAAAAAGTCGTAAGTAAAGTAAGGCTCCATGCTAATTTATATCCTACCAATTAGCATGAGCGATTTTACATGGCGATTTCAAACACCTCCAAATGTGTTAATGGCAACTACAACTAATAATAATAATAATAATAATAATAACTGGGATTTATATAGCGCTTTTCTAAGTACCCAAAGTCGCTTTACATGTAGAACCCATCATTCATTCACACCTGGTGGTGGTAAGCTACTTTCATAGCCACAGCTGCCCTGGGATAGACTGACAGAAGCGTGGCTGCAATTTGCGCCAACGGCCCCTCCAACCACCACCTATCATTCATCATTCAATTCACCGGTGTGAGTGGCACCAGGGGCAAAGGGTGAAGTGTCCCGCCCAAGGACACAACGGCAGCGATTTTTGGATGGTAAGAGGCGGGGAGCGAACCTGCAACCCTCGGGTTTCTGGCACGGTTGCTCTACCCACTACGCCATGCCGCCCTAACTAAGTTATTGACTCAATAAAAAGTCATAAGTAAAGTAAGGCTCCGCCCTTTCGAAAATGCGCGAGCTCCATGCTAATTTACATGGGAAATTCCATTTACATGCTACCGATTAGCATGAGCGATTTTACATGGCGTTTTCAAACACCTCCAAATGTGTTAATGACAACTACAACTAAGTTATTGACTGAATAAAAAGTCGTAAGTAAAGTAAGGCTCCATGCTAATTTATATCGGAAATACCATTTACATGCTACCGACTAGCATTAGCGATTTAACATGGCGATTTTAAACACCTCCAAATGTGTTAATGACAACTACAACTAAGTTATTGACTCAATAAGAAGTCGTAGGTAAAGTAAGGCTCTACCCTTTCGAAAATGCGCTCGCTCCATGCTAATTTACATGAAAAATGCCGTAAACATGCTACCGATTAGCATGAGCGATTTTACATGGCGATTTCAAACACATCCAAATGTGTTAATGACAACTACAACTAAGTGATTGACTCAATAAAAAGTTGTAAGTAAAGTAAGGCTCCACCCTTCCAAAAATGTGATAGCTCCATGCTAATATACATCAAAAAATGCCATATACATGCTGCCGATTAGCATGAGCGATTTTACATGGCGATTTCAAACACCTCCAAATGTGTTAATGACATTTACAACGAAGTTATTGACTCAATAAAAAGTCGTAAGTAAAGTAAGGCTCCATGCTAATTTATATCAAAAAATGCCATATATATGCTACCGATTAGCATGAGCGATTTTACATGGCGATTTCAAACACCTCCAAATGTGTTAATGACAACTACAACTAAGTTATTGATTCAATAAAAAGTCGTAGGTAAAGTAAGGCTCCACCCTTTCGAATATGCGCTAGCTCCATGCTAATTTACATCGGAAATACCATTTACATGCTACCGATTAGCATGAGTGATTTTACATGGCGATTTCAAACTCCTCCAAATGTGTAAATGACAACTACAACTAAGAAACAGCTAATGTGTAACAAGTACAGTACTTACAGTATTGACACTTTTTAGGGCGCAACACAAGACGAGATTCAGCCAGGACTGAACTGACGAGCCAACGTTACGTCTTGGACTTGTAACTGTCAGAAATGTGATAATGAAACAAAGGCGGCAGTTATCATAATCGGCTCGTTTTGAAATGTTGCAATAAGACTGAGGATTTATTGTCGAACATCATTAATATTTATTAGTACACACAAAAAGTACCACAAATGGGTTGTGTGGAGTACCGGTAGTGATTCTCAGGTACCGGTACTTGGTACCATGTGGCTTGAAATGTCCTTTGTTAGAGTTTTCAGTTGGAATTAGGTAGCGATCATTAGGTAGCTGGTAATTGACACGCTCTATCTCTTAGATAGCGATTAGCCTGTCAGTTACTACCTAGCAATCAACACGCTAGCTGCCAGGTAACGATTAGCATGCTAGTCTCCTACTATCAAATAGCTAGTTGATAGCTGGAAATTGGCACACTGGTTGCCAGATAGCAATTAGCGCACTAGCTCTTAGCAAGCAATTAACAAGATATTTGCGAGCTGACAATTAACACACCGATTTCCAGGTAGTGATTAGCCTGCTAGCAATTAACGTGCTAGCAATTGGTGCAATAGTTCAGCTCGGGAGCAATCAACGTGCTAGCTGCCAGCTTGCATTTAATGTTCTAGCTGTTAGTTGCCAGTTGCTACCTTGCGATTATCATGCCAGCTCCAATCTAGCGATTAACACAATAGTTAGCAATTAACACTCCATCTACTATGTAGCGATTAACTTGTTAGCTGTCAACTAGCAATTAATAACTAGTTGGCTGCAAGCTAGTGATCAGTGCTCTAGCTATCTAGTGATTAACATGTTAGCTGTTATGAAGCGATTAGCGCACCAGCTTCTATCTAGCGATTAGCTTGCCAGCTGCTAGCTATCAAATTGCGGCATTAGCTGCTGATAAAAATGTATTTAGTAATACCAGGTAGCGATCAGTGCACTAGCTATCTAGTGATTCACATGTTAGCTGTAATCAAGCAATTAGCACACCAGCTCCTATCTAGCGATTAGCTTGCCAGCTGCTCGCTATCATATTGCGCGTTAGCTGCTGATAAAAATGTATTTAGTAATACTAGCTAGTGATCAGTGCACTAGCTATCTAGTGATTCACATGTTAGCTGTTATCAAGCAATTAGCACACCAGCTCCTATCTAGCGATTAGCTTGCCAGCTGCTAGCTATCAAATTGCGTGTTAGCTGCTGATAAAAATGTATTTAGTAATACTAGCTAGTGATTAGTGCACTAGCTATCGAATGATTAACACGTTGGCTGTTATCAAGCGATTAGCGCACCAGTTCCTATCTAGCGATTAGCTTGCCAGTTGCTAGCTATCAAACTGCGGCGTTAGCTGCTGATAAAAATGTATTTGGTAATATTAGCTAGTGATTAGTGCACTAGCTATCTAGTGATTAACATGTTAGCTGTTATCAAGCGATTGGCGCACCAGCGCCTATTTAGCGATTAGCTTGCCAGCTGCCAGCTATCAAATTGCGTGTTAGCTGCTGATAAAAATGTATTTAGTAATACTAGCTAGTGATTAGTGCACCAGTTATCTAGTGATTCACATGTTAGCTGTTATCAAGCAACTAGCACACTAGTTCCTATCTAGCGATTAGCTTGCCAGTTGCTAGCTATCAAATTGCGGCATTAGCTGCTGATAAAAATGTATTTAGTAATACCAGCTAGCGATCAGTGCACTAGCTATCTAGTGATTCACATGTTAGCTGTTATCAAGCAACTAGCACACTAGTTCCTATCTAGCGATTAGCTTGCCAGTTGCTAGCTATCAAATTGCGGCATTAGCTGCTGATAAAAATGTATTTAGTAATACCAGCTAGCGATCAGTGCACTAGCTATCTAGTGATTCACATGTTAGCTGTTATCAAGCAATTAGCACACCAGCTCCTATCTAGCGATTAGCTTGCCAGCTGCCAGCTATCAAATTGCGGCATTAGCTGCTGATAAAAATGTATTTAGTAATACTACCTAGTGATTAGTTCACTAGTTATCTAGTGATTAACATGTTAGCTGTTATCAAGCGATTAGCGCACCAGCGCCTATCTAGCGATTAGCTTGCCAGCTGCTAGCTATCAAATTGCGCGTTAGCTGCTGATAAAAATGTATTTAGTTATACTAGCTAGTGATTAGTACACTAGCTATCGAATGATTAACACGTTGGCTGTTATCAAGCGATTAGCGCACCAGTTTCTATCTAGCGATTAGCTTGCCAGTTGCTAGCTATCAAACTGCGGCGTTAGCTGCTGATTAAAATGCATTTAGTAATACTAACGCAGTTTGTCGTTGAAACTTGTAATCGTTACATCCCTGCTGCCTCATGGGAACTACTTAATATTGTGAATTATATTTATATAGCGCTTTTCTCTAGTGCCCAAGGACACAACGGCAGTGACTCGGACGGCGGAAGCGGGGATCGAACCTGGAACACTCAAGTTGCTGGCACGGCTGCTATACCCCCCCCCCATTGAATGGAAAACTGTTGTGGATGAGAGGTTTTTGTGGAAATTGGATTTAAAAATGAACAAAAATCTTGCACATAATAATGATAATAATAATAATAATATATTTTATTTGTAAAAAAGCACTTTACATTGAGTAAACAACCTCAAAGTGCTACAGTGTATTAAAAAAAACAAAATAAAAAAAAATAAAAACTAGAACAGCCAAATAGCTAAAACTAGTATGCATATATCTAAAAAAAATAGGCTTTTTTTAATGTATTAAAAAAAACAAAATAAAAAATAAATAAAAATAAAAACTAGAACAGCCAAATAGCTAAAACTAGTATGCATACATCTAAAAAAATAGGCTTTTTTTAATGTATTAAAAAAAATAAAAAATAAAAAATAAATAAAAATAAAAACTAGAACAGCCAAATAGCTAAAACTAGTATGCATACATCTAAAAAAAAAAAAAAAGGCTTTTTTTTTTTTTTTTTTAAAGAAGGGTTTTTAAGCCTTGTTTAAAAGCATCCACAGTCTGTGGTGCCCTCAGGTGGTCAGGGAGAGCGTTCCACAGACTGGGAGCGGCGGAGCAGAAAGCCCGGTCTCCCATTGTCCGTAGCTTTGTCCTCGGAGGTTGGAGGAGGTTAGCCTGTCCTGAGCGAGGCTCTTATTGTGAAGGGCAAAACAGTTTCCGCTGCTTGAAGGCTCTGACGAGAAGACGGGAGCGAGCGAGGCTCGCGTCCAAGCGCTCACGGCGGGATAATCTGCGGGATGAGCGGACTGGCGTTGGGCCAATCCCGCTAAAGCCAAATTAGTCCAACACATTTCCATCAGAGTCCAGACTAACCAGCTGAGCCCTCGGGGGACGCTGGCGGCAAATGACCGTCAGATCCCTGGTGATCCCGGGATAAACGTCTCATGCGGCGGATTAACGCTGACACACCAGTTGAAAGGACAAACTTTCACTGCCATTCTTTCCTCTTTCCCGCCTTTTTCAGCGACGGGACAGAGATGACCCCGGCGTCCACAAAGACCGTTGGCGTACTCCGCCGCCACTCCTGCCCCCGGACTGTTGGAGGTTTATAAGGGTGACCTTAATCATCAGGGGGTATTTGGCTTCCATTGGGCGAGGGATGGCATGTGTTGCACTGGCAGGCATCAAAAACCGAGCAGGGGGGGGGCAAGGTCGGGTCCGCCGGGCGTAATCCATATCATCCCGTTACACAGGCGGCGTGCCCTGCCGCCGGCCCCCGGGCGCCCGGAGGCGACGGGCACGTTTTGATGTGGATAATGATGTGGGATTAGGTTGTCATGTGATGGCTTATTTCAAGGAACAAAAGGAGGATCAGGCGGATTCTTTTCAAAGAGACGGACTCTGTCGCTGCTGGTGTGACATGTTTATTTACACCATCAATCATCTTACGTCAGTACTGTACGCAGTGTTCAAGCCTCATGTCGTCCTCCCAGTCCAGTTCAGTTTGCTACGTTTAGAACGGTCCTGATGTGGGTCATGTAGTGGTTTCACGTAGCCCTCCGACTTGGTCATTTTTTTGCTGGGGTAGGGAAAGGCAGTGTCCTCAGACAGGTTTGGGCACTTAGAATATAGGGCTCTGACTTTTAGGGACACTGAAGGTCCCAAAGTACCCCAACCTGGACCATCTTACCCCTGAAGGTCCAAAAAACTACCCCAAACAGGACCATCTTCGCCTTGAAGGTCCCAAAGTACCCCAACCAGGACCAGCTTTCCCCTGAAGGTCCCAAAGTACCCCAACCAGGACCATCTTTCCCCTCAATGTCCAAAAAAACTACCCCAAATAGAACCATCTTCGCCCTGAAGGTCCCAAAGTACCCCAACCAGGACCATCTTTCCTCTGAAGGTCCCAAAGTACCCCAACCAGGACCATCTTGCCCCTAAATGTGCAAAAAAACTACCCCAAATAGAACCATCTTCGCCCTGAAGGTCCCAAAGTACCCCAACCAGGACCATCTTTCCTCTGAAGGTCCCAAAGTACCCCAACCAGGATCATCTTGCCCCTAAAGGTAAAAAAACTACCCTCAACCAGGACCATCTTTCCCCTGAAGGTCCCAAAGTTCCCCAACCAGGACCATCTTTCCCCTGAAGGTCCCAAAGTGCCCCAACCAGGACCATCTTTTCCCTGAAGGTCCCAAAGTACCCCAACCAGGACCATCTTTCCCCTAAATGTCCAAAAAAAACTACCCCAAACAAGACCATCTTTGCCATGAAGGTCCAAAGTACCCTAACCAGGACCATCTTTCCTCTGAAGGTCCCAAAGTACCCCAACCAGGATCATCTTGTCCCTAAAGGTCCAAAAAACTACCCTCAACCAGGACCATCTTCACCCTGAAGGTCCCAAAGTTCCCCAACCAGGACCATCTTTCCCCTGAAGGTCCCAAAGTTCCCCAACCAGGACCATCTTTCCCCTGAAGGTCCCAAAGTACCCCAACCAGGACCATCTTTCCCCTGAACGTCCCAAAGTACCCCAACCAGGACCATCTTTCTCCTGAAGGTCCCAAAGTACCCCAACCAGGACCATCTTTCCCCTAAAGGTCCAAAAAACTACCCCAAACAGGACCATCTTTGCCATGAAGGTCCCAAAGTACCCTAACCAGGACCATCTTTCCTCTGAAGGTCCAAAGTACCCCAACCAGGACCATCTTTCCCCTGAAGGTCCAAAAAACTACCCCAAACAGGACCATCTTTGCCTTGAAAGTCCCAAAGTACCCCAACCAGGACCAGCTTTCCCCTGAAGGTCCCAAAGTACCCCAACCAGGACCATCTTTCCCCTCAATGTCCAAAAAAACTACCCCAAATAGAACCATCTTCGCCCTGAAGGTCCCAAAGTACCCCAACCAGGACCATCTTTCCTCTGAAGGTCCCAAAGTACCCCAACCAGGACCGTCTTTCCCCTAAATGTAAAAAAAAACTACCCCAAATAGAACCGTCTTCGCCCTGAAGGTCCCAAAGTACCCCAAATAGAACCGTCTTCGCCCTGAAGGTCCCAAAGTACCCCAACCAGGATCATCTTTCCCCTAAAGGTCCAAAAAACTACCCTCAACCAGGACCATCTTCGCCCTGAAGGTCCCAAAGTTCCCCAACCAGGACCATCTTTCCCCTGAAGGTCCCAAAGTTCCCCCACCAGGACCATCTTCCCCCTGAAGGTCCCAAAGTACCCCAACCAGGACCATCTTTCCCCTGAAGGTCCCAAAGTACCCCAACCAGGACCATCTTTCCCCTGAAGGTCCCAAAGTACCCCAACCAGGACCATCTTTCTCCTGAAGGTCCCAAAGTACCCCAACCAGGACCATATTTCCCCTGATGGTCCCAAAGTACCCCAACCAGGACCATATTTCCCCTGAACGTCCCAAAGTACCCCTACCAGGACCATCTTTCTCCTGAAGGTCCCAAAGTACCCCAACCAGGACCATATTGCCCCTGATGGTCCCAAAGTACCCCAACCAGGACCATCTTTCCCCTGAAGGTCCAAAAAACTACCCCAACCAGGACCATCTTTGCCCTGTAAGTCCCAAAGTACCCCAAACAGGACTTACCGCCAAAAGACAGTGCTCCAAAAGGTTCGAAATGTACCTAAAGAGTCTGAGCGGCAAAGTCAATGGACTCAGGTAAGGACTAACAGACCTGAAGGTCCCAAAGTACCCCAAACAGGATCATCTTCCCCCTAAAGGTCCCAAAGTACCCCAAACAGGACAATCTCCCCCTAAAGGTCCCAAAGTACCCCAAACAGGATCATCTTCCCCCTAAAGGTCCCAAAGGACCCCAAACAGGACTTACCGCCAAAAGACACAGTGCTCCAACAGTTTGGAAATTGTACCTAAGAGTCCGAGCGGCAAAGTCCATGGACTCAGGAAAGAACTAACAGACCTGAAGGTCTCAAAGTACCCCAAACAGGATCATCTTCCCTCTAAAGGTTCAAAAGTACCCCAAACAGGCCCAGTGCTCCAAAAGGTTCGAAATGTACCTAAATTGTCTGAGTAGCAGATCTGGGACCCTTTGGGTTACCCTTTTTATCATTGGGACAACTTGGGTTCTTTTGGGAACCTCCCAGACCCTTTCTGGGTTAAATGATTCAATTTGAACCTGGTATATACTTAGAAAACAAAGGTGTCCCCAAAGGGATTGGGGCCTATTTACTTTTATATGAAAAGTCCATGGTCTCAGGAAAGGACTAACAAACCTCAATGTCCCAAAGTAACCCAAAAGGACCATTTGCTACCTGATGTTCCCAAAGTACCCCAAACAGGACCATCGTCCCCCTAAAGGTCCCAAAAAACCCCGAACAGGACTTACCGCCAAAACACACTGTGCTCCAAAAAGTTCGAAATGTACCTAAAGAGTCTGAGCGGCAAAGTCCATGGACTCATGAAAGCACTAACAAACCTGAAGGTCCCAAAGCACCCCAAACAAGGCCATCTTCCCCCTAAATGTCCCAAAGTACGCTAAACAGGACCCTCTTCCCCCTGAAGGTCCCAAAGTACCCCAAACAGGACTTACCGCCAAAAGACACTGTGCTCCAAAAAGTTCGAAATGTACCTAAAGAGTCTGAGCGGCAAAGTCCATGGACTCAGGAAAGGACTAACAAACCTGAAGGTCCCAAAGCACCCCAAACAAGGCCATCTTCCCCCTAAATGTCCCAAAGTACACTAAACAGGACCCTCTTCCCCCTAAATGTCCCAAAGTACGCTAAACAGGACCCTCTTCCCTCTGAAGGTCCCAAAGTACCCCAACCAGGACCATCTTTCCTCTGAAGGTCCCAAAGTACCCCAACCAGGATCATCTTGCCCCTAAAGGTCCAAAAAACTACCCTCAACCAGGACCATCTTCGCCCTGAAGGTCCCAACCAGGACCATCTTTCCCCTGAAGGTCCCAAAGTACCCCAACCAGGACCATATTTCCCCTGATGGTCCCAAAGTACCCCAACCAGGACCATCTTTCCCCTGAAGGTCCAAAAAACTACCCCAACCAGGACCATCTTTGCCCTGAAGGTCCCAAAGTACCCCAACCAGGACTTATCGCCAAAAGACACAGAGCTCCAAAAAGTTCGAAATGTACCTAAAGAGTCTGAGCGGCAAAGTCCATGAACTCAGGAAAGGACTAACAGACCTGAAGGTCCCAAAGTATCCCAAACACGATCAGTTTACCCCTAAATGTCCCAAAGTACCCCAAACAGGACCATCTTTCCCCTGAAGGTCCAAAAAAACTACCCCAACCAGGATCAGTTTACCCCTAAATATCCCAAAGTATCCCAAACAGGAGCATCTTCCCCCTAAATGTCCCAAAGTACCCCAAACAGGACTTACCGCCAAAAGACACTGTGCTCCAAAAGGTTCGAAATGTACCTAAAGAGTCAGAGCGGCAAAGTACATGGACTCAGGTAAGGACTAACAGACCTGAAGGTCCCAAAGTATCCCAAACAGGACCATGTTTACCCTGAAGGTCGAAAAAACTACCCTAAACAGGACCATCTTCCCCCAAAAGGTCCCAAAGTACCCCAAACAGGACTTAACGCCAAAAGACACTGTGCTCCAAAAAGTTCGAAATGTACCTAAAGAGTCTGCGCGGCAAAGTCCATGGACTCAGGTAAGGACTAACAGACCTGAAGGTCCCAAAGTACCCCAAACAGGATCATCTTCCCCCTAAAGGTCCCAAAGTACCCCAAACAGGACCATCTCCCCCTAAAGGTCCCAAAGGACCCCAAACAGGACTTACCGCCAAAAGACACAGTGCTCCAACAGTTTGGAAATTGTACCTAAGAGTCCGAGCGGCAAAGTCCATGGACTCAGGAAAGAACTAACAGACCTGAAGGTCCCAAAGTACCCCAAACAGGACCATCTTCCCTCTAAAGGTTCAAAAGTACCCCAAACAGGCCCAGTGCTCCAAAAGGTTCGAAATGTACCTAAATTGTCTGAGTGGCAGATCTGGGACCCTTTGGGTTACCCTTTTTATCATTGGGACCACTTGGGTTCTTTTGGGAACCTCCCAGACCCTTTCTGGGTTAAATGATTCAATTTGAACCTCGTATATACTCAGAAAACAAAGGTGTCCCCAAAGGGATTGGGGCCTATTTACTTTTATATGAAAAGTCCATGGTCTCAGGAAAGGACTAACAGACCTCAATGTCCCAAAGTAACCCAAAAAGACCATTTGCTACCTGATGTTCCCAAAGTACCCCAAACAGGACCATGGTCCCCCTAAAGGTCCCAAAAAACCCCGAACAAGACTTACCGCCAAAAGACACTGTGCTCCAAAAAGTTCGAAATGTACCTAAAGAGTCTGAGCGGCAAAGTCCATGGACTCAGGAAAGGACTAACAAACCTGAAGGTCCCAAAGCACCCCAAACAAGGCCATCTTCCCCCTAAATGTCCCAAAGTACACTAAACAGGACCCTCTTCCCCCTAAATGTCCCAAAGTACGCTAAACAGGACCCTCTTCCCCCTGAAGGTCCCAAAGTACCCCAAACAGGACTTACCGCCAAAAGACACTGTGCTCCAAAAAGTTCGAAATGTACCTAAAGAGTCTGAGCGGCAAAGTCCATGGACTCAGGAAAGGACTAACAAACCTGAAGGTCCCAAAGCACCCCAAACAAGGCCATCTTCCCCCTAAATGTCCCAAAGTACACTAAACAGGACCCTCTTCCCCCTAAATGTCCCAAAGTACGCTAAACAGGACCCTCTTCCCTCTGAAGGTCCCAAAGTACCCCAACCAGGATCATCTTGCCCCTAAAGGTCCAAAAAACTACCCTCAACCAGGACCATCTTCGCCCTGAAGGTCCCAACCAGGACCATCTTTCCCCTGAAGGTCCCAAAGTACCCCAACCAGGACCATATTTCCCCTGATGGTCCCAAAGTACCCCAACCAGGACCATCTTTCCCCTGAAGGTCCAAAAAACTACCCCAACCAGGACCATCTTTGCCCTGAAGGTCCCAAAGTACCCCAACCAGGACCATATTTCCCCTAAAGGTCCAAAACACTACCCCAAACAGGACCATCTTTGCCCTGAAGGTCCCAAAGTACCCCAACCAGGACTTACCGACAAAAGACACTGTGCTCCAAAAGGTTCGAAATGTACCTAAAGAGTCTGAGCGGCAAAGTCCATGGACTCAGGAAAGGACTAACAGACCTGAAGGTCCCAAAGTATCCCAAACACGATCAGTTTACCCCTAAATGTCCCAAAGTACCCCAAACAGGACCATCTTTCCCCTGAAGGTCCAAAAAAACTACCCCAACCAGGATCAGTTTACCCCTAAATATCCCAAAGTACCCCAAACAGGAGCATCTTCCCCCTAAATGTCCCAAAGTACCCCAAACAGGACTTACCGCCAAAAGACACTGTGCTCCAAAAGGTTCGAAATGTACCTAAAGAGTCAGAGCGGCAAAGTACATGGACTCAGGAAAGGACTAACAGACCTGAAGGTCCCAAAGTACCCCAAACAGGACCATGTTTACCCTGAAGGTCGAAAAAACTACCCCAAACAGGACCATCTTCCCCCAAAAGGTCCCAAAGTACCCCAAACAGGACTTACCGCCAAAAGACACTGTGCTCCAAAAAGTTCGAAATGTACCTAAAGAGTCTGCGCGGCAAAGTCCATGGACTCAGGTAAGGACTAACAGACCTGAAGGTCCCAAAGTACCCCAAACAGGGTCATCTTCCCCCTAAAGGTCCCAAAGTACCCCAAACAGGACCATCTCCCCCTAAAGGTCCCAAAGGACCCCAAACAGGACTTACCGCCAAAAGACACATTGCTCCAACAGTTTGGAAAATGTACCTAAGAGTCCGAGCGGCAAAGTCCATGGACTCAGGAAAGGACTAACAGACCTGAAGGTCCCAAAGTACCCCAAACAGGACCATCTTCCCTCTAAAGGTTCAAAAGTACCCCAAACAGGCCCAGTGCTCCAAAAGGTTCGAAATGTACCTAAATTGTCTGAGTGGCAGATCTGGGACCCTTTGGGTTACCCTTTTTATCATTGGGACCACTTGGGTTCTTTTGGGAACCTCCCAGACCCTTTCTGGGTTAAATGATTCAATTTGAACCTGGTATATACTTAGAAAACAAAGGTGTCCCCAAAGGGATTGGGGCCTATTTACTTTTATATGAAAAGTCCATGGACTCAGGAAAGGACTAACAGACCTGAAGGTCTCAAAGTACCCCAAATAGGACCATCTTCCCCCTAAAGGTTCAAAAGTACCCCAAACAGGCCCAGTGCTCCAAAAAGTTTGAAATGTACCTAAAGAGTCAGAGCGGCAAAGTCCATGGACTCAGGAAAGGACTAACAGACCTGAAGGTCCCAAAGTACCCCAAACAGGATGAGTTTACCCCAAAGTACTCCAAACAGGACCATGGTTCCCCTGAAGGTCGAAAAAACTACCCCAAACAGGACTTACCGCCAAAAGACACTGCTCCAAAAAGTTCGAAATGTACCTAAAGAGTCTGAGCGGCAAAGTCCATGGACTCAGGAAAGGACTAACAGACCTGAAGGTCCCAAAGTACCCCAAACAGGACCATCTTCCCTCTAAAGGTTCAAAAGTACCCCAAACAGGCCCAGTGCTCCAAAAGGTTCGAAATGTACCTAAATTGTCTGAGTGGCAGATCTGGGACCCTTTGGGTTACCCTTTTTATCATTGGGACCACTTGGGTTCTTTTGGGAACCTCCCAGACCCTTTCTGGGTTAAATGATTCAATTTGAACCTGGTATATACTTAGAAAACAAAGGTGTCCCCAAAGGGATTGGGGCCTATTTACTTTTATATGAAAAGTCCATGGACTCAGGAAAGGACTAACAGACCTGAAGGTCTCAAAGTACCCCAAATAGGACCATCTTCCCCCTAAAGGTTCAAAAGTACCCCAAACAGGCCCAGTGCTCCAAAAAGTTTGAAATGTACCTAAAGAGTCAGAGCGGCAAAGTCCATGGACTCAGGAAAGGACTAACAGACCTGAAGGTCCCAAAGTACCCCAAACAGGATGAGTTTACCCCAAAGTACTCCAAACAGGACCATGGTTCCCCTGAAGGTCGAAAAAACTACCCCAAACAGGACTTACCGCCAAAAGACACTGCTCCAAAAAGTTCGAAATGTACCTAAAGAGTCTGAGCGGCAAAGTCCATGGACTCAGGAAAGGACTAACAGACCTGAAGGTCCCAAAGTACCCCAAACAGGACCATCTTCCCTCTAAAGGTTCAAAAGTACCCCAAACAGGCCCAGTGCTCCAAAAGGTTCGAAATGTACCTAAATTGTCTGAGTGGCAGATCTGGGACCCTTTGGGTTACCCTTTTTATCATTGGGACCACTTGGGTTCTTTTGGGAACCTCCCAGACCCTTTCTGGGTTAAATGATTCAATTTGAACCTGGTATATACTTAGAAAACAAAGGTGTCCCCAAAGGGATTGGGGCCTATTTACTTTTATATGAAAAGTCCATGGACTCAGGAAAGGACTAACAGACCTGAAGGTCTCAAAGTACCCCAAATAGGACCATCTTCCCCCTAAAGGTTCAAAAGTACCCCAAACAGGCCCAGTGCTCCAAAAAGTTTGAAATGTACCTAAAGAGTCAGAGCGGCAAAGTCCATGGACTCAGGAAAGGACTAACAGACCTGAAGGTCCCAAAGTACCCCAAACAGGATGAGTTTACCCCAAAGTACTCCAAACAGGACCATGGTTCCCCTGAAGGTCGAAAAAACTACCCCAAACAGGACTTACCGCCAAAAGACACTGCTCCAAAAAGTTCGAAATGTACCTAAAGAGTCTGAGCGGCAAAGTCCATGGACTCAGGAAAGGACTAACAGACCTGAAGGTCCCAAAGTACCCCAAACAGGACCATCTTCCCTCTAAAGGTTCAAAAGTACCCCAAACAGGCCCAGTGCTCCAAAAGGTTCGAAATGTACCTAAATTGTCTGAGTGGCAGATCTGGGACCCTTTGGGTTACCCTTTTTATCATTGGGACCACTTGGGTTCTTTTGGGAACCTCCCAGACCCTTTCTGGGTTAAATGATTCAATTTGAACCTGGTATATACTTAGAAAACAAAGGTGTCCCCAAAGGGATTGGGGCCTATTTACTTTTATATGAAAAGTCCATGGTCTCAGGAAAGGACTAACAGACCTGAAGGTCTCAAAGTACCCCAAATAGGGCCATCTTCCCCCTAAAGGTTCAAAAGTACCCCAAACAGGCCCAGTGCTCCAAAAGGTTTGAAATGTACCTAAAAAGTCAGAGCGGCAAAGTCCATGGACTCAGGAAAGGACTAACAGACCTGAAGGTCCCAAAGTACCCCAAACAGGATGAGTTTACCCCAAAGTACCCCAAACAGGACCATGGTTCCCCTGAAGGTCGAAAAAACTACCCCAAACAGGACTTACCGCCAAAAGACACTGCTCCAAAAAGTTCGAAATGTACCTAAAGAGTCTGAGCGGCAAAGTCCATGGACTCATGAAAGGACTAACAAACCTGAAGGTTTCAAAGCACCCCAAACAAGGCCATCTTCCCCCTAAATGTCCCAAAGTACGCTAAACAGGACCCTCTTCCCCCTGAAGGTCCCAAAGTACCCCAAACAGGACTTACTGCCAAAAGACACATTGCTCCAACAGTTTGGAAAATGTACCTAAGAGTCCGAGCGGCAAAGTCCATGGACTCAGGAAAGGACTAACAGACCTGAGGGTCCCAAAGTACCCCAAACAGGACCATCTTCCCTCTAAAGGTTCAAAAGTACCCCAAACAGGCCCAGTGCTCCAAAAGGTTCGAAATGTACCTAAATTGTCTGAGTGGCAGATCTGGGACCCTTTGGGTTACCCTTTTTATCATTGGGACCACTTGGGTTCTTTTGGAACCCTGCCAGACCCTTTCTGGGTTAAACGACTCAATTTGAACCCTATAGATACTTAGAAAATAAAAGTTTCCCCAAAAAGTTTGGGACCTATTTACTTTCACTTGGAAAGTCCATGGACTCAGGAAAGGACCAACAGACCTAAAGGTCCCAAACAGGACCACCCTCTTGTTTTGGTAAAACGAACTTACCACCAAAAGACCCGGTGCTCCAAAAGGTCTGAAATGCCCTTTGGGTTACCCTTTTTATCATTGGGACCACTTGGGTTCTTTTGGGAACCTCCCAGACTCTTTCTGGGTTAAATGATTCAATTTGAACCTTGTATATACTTAGAAAACAAAGGTGTCCCCAAAGGGATTGGGGCCTATTGACTTTTATATGAAAAGTCCATGGACTCAGGAAAGGACTAACAGACCTGAAGGTCTCAAAGTACCCCAAACAGGACCATCTTCCCCCTAAAGGTTCAAAAGTACCCCAAACAGGCCCAGTGCTCCAAAAGGTTCGAAATGTACCTAAATTGTCTGAGTGGCAGATCTGGGACCCTTTGGGTTACCCTTTTTATCATTGGGACCACTTGGGTTCTTTTGGGAACCTCCCAGACCCTTTCTGGGTTAAATGATTCAATTTGAACCTGGTATATACTTAGAAAACAAAGGTGTCCCCAAAGGAAACAAAGGTGTCCCCAAAGGAAACAAAGGTGTCCCCAAAGGAAACAAAGGTGTCCCCAAAGGGATTGGGGCCTATTTACTTTTATATGAAAAGTCCATGGTCTCAGGAAAGGACTAA